>NC_051435.1:31433306-31441062 GCF_001649575.2 Kryptolebias marmoratus | reverse complement strand
AAGGTCAAACTTCAGAGGTGGACTCCTCTCGTGTATAGGACCAGCCCTTTATGATTCCTGTCTGCAACTGATCAGCTCTTGGAGCCATCTTGGTTCAGCACGGACGCACACCGTGGCAGGCCCCGTCAAAGTTTCTCCAGGAACTTTCTAGTTAATATTTTTTCTTTCCATAGTCAGACCTGGAAATTTGGGTTATCAGGTGCGAGGGAAATGAACCCAGAGCGCAGACTCATTTTCAAAAAAACTAAAACTGATTTATTCTACCAAAAACAAAAAGGCTCATATGGCAGCAAATAAAGAACATACTTAATAACAAAACACAAGGAATACAAGAAGCAAAATTAAAGTAGAACATCTCATAAAGAAACACAAGGAACAAATTGTACACATAGATCACAAGAATGAAAACGTGAAAATAAAATATAGATAATCAAAAGATAATCAAAAAACAACTCAAAAATACCCAAATCCTGACATGGGATCTAGCTCCAGATGTTTTCTGTCTTAAAACAAAAGAGACTTTTTTTCACAGTTCTGTTCAAATCAGACTTTGAGTTCCAAAAAAAAAAAAGATAATCTTTGGCAAAAAATTACTGTATATGTATAATATATAATGACTGTATATACTCCCCCCTCACTCAGCTGAGGGGGAAGTAAAGGGTGTGTTGTAACTGGCGATTATGTGTGTAGGTGAGGAGGAGGGCTTGTGCGTCTGGTGAGCACACAAATGATAATGATAAGCTGGTGTTCAAGTCAATAAAAACAAGTTTTTTTTAGTACACAAAAATGCCAACACTTTTGTATGTTTGGGCTTTTTAAAAACTACTTGTTGTATATTGTACAGACTCTAAAACATAACACAGGTGTCATAAGGCAAGCTCAGGGAGGAAAACTCCTGTAAAACTTAAGTCAAGCTTCACACAAACAGCTTAATGCAAATTTTATTTTGCAAGTGCAAACCATGCATACAGCTCCAGCACTGTGAAATTACAGAGACTACATTCAAATGGGTTTGAGATGCATTCCCAGACGTACGATAATTATCATATTTGTACAATAATTTTGCCCTCTGTACAATCAGTAATTCTAAAAATTCCAGAGCATAATTTGTTTGTACTACAAATTGTCTCATGTGCTTTTTTCCATCTGGTAACACTGATAATGATTCAACAGAAGTTTTGTAAAAGACAGTTCAGTCTAACTGACATTGTGGACTCAGTGCAGGCTGCTGGCTCAACCTGTGTGTGGTTTGTTATTTGTCTCATTTGTCTCTATGTGGCCTTGTGATGGACTTGTGATCTGTCCAGGGTGTACCCCGCTTTTCACACAATGACTACTGAAGATAAGCACCAGCTCCCCCCTGACTCAGAAAAGAAAATGCAGGTAAAGAAAAAGGATGGATTATTATTATTATTTTAGCCATAAAGGAATTTTGAAGTTGTACTTGAGTATTAAGGAGTAACGTGTGAGTCCTGAACAAATTGTTCAAAACTCATGAGACATTTTACTGAGTCAGGAGTCATGATTCTTCTTCTCCATTAACTCACTGAGTCGTGTTAGCTAGCTATAGCTAACTGCAAAGAAGAAGTCAGGCAACATGACTATGCAACTGCTATGCTAACTGAATTTAAAAAAAAATAAAAAATAAAAATTCAAGCTAACTGCTGCATTTGCCATGTGGGAAAAGCAGCAGCTCTGGTTTTTTTGTTTCAACTCAGCTAAACCCCTAAATAAAATATACAGTTACAGATACACAGTCCGTTCTGAAGATAAACTACAACTCAAGCTTGTGACTCACTCTTGTACTGCAGATAATTCAGAACAACTCATAATCCAAAATAAATGAAAATATAAATGTATGTATATTTGACCATATCAAATTCATCTTGACCTAATTTGATATATTCATTTGCATGAATAATAGTAATGACGTTTGAAAAAACAAATATTTTGTCACGTTTCAGGCACAGATGGACACAGGGACTGAGCAACCAGTTCAGAACAGGTGAAGGTTTTTATTGGGTACAGCAAGGTTCAGGTCAACAAACGGGACAGGGTCAGTTCCAGATGGGGGTCAGAAAAGTACTTGAGGTCGGACAGACAGGGGTTCAGGGCCAGGAGAAACAGATCCAGGAGACAGCAATCCAGAAATCTATGTCAGACAGGCGACAGATCCAAAACCAGGGAGTCCAAATTCAGGGGGAAGGAACTGATTAGGATGGGACCAGCTGGGGAAGTGGGTGAGACTGGTTGTGAAGGAAAACAGACAGGTTAGATCTAACAGACAGGTTAGATCTAACCTGTCTGTTTTGCTTCGTCTCGAGACGAAGGTCCTGAAAGTGTTACCACACAGGGTTTCACAACAATCTGACACTGTGTAGATGGAGAACCTGCCCTTAAAAAGCAGCAGCTGGTGATTGCGGGGATGAAGGACTAGTGTAAGTGGTCACAGCTCGTCAGAAGCTGTGACAGGTCCCCTCCCTTAAGGCACCCCTCAGGATTGTGTTCGGAGGCCTCAACGTCTCTGAAAGTCCTGGATGAGTTAAGGGTCCAGGATGGCAGAACGGGCCACCCAGCTCTGCTCCTCAGAACTATGCCCCCGACGACCAGTAGGCAATTCTGTGGGCACAAATGTCTTGTTGATGCCAGAGGTCATAGGAGAATTGCCAGACTGGTTGGAGCGGATAGAACAGCAAAAGTAACTCAAATAACTACAAATAACTGTGCTACAATTTGCACAGGCTCACCAAAATTGGACAATAGAAGATTGGAAAAACGTTGTCTGGTCTAATGTGTCTCGATTGCTGCTGCGACATTTAGATGGTAGGGTCAGAATTTGGCGTCAACAACATGAAAGCATGGATCCATCCTGCCTTGTATCAACGGTTCAGGCTGGTGGTGGTGGTGCAATGGTGTGGGAGATATTTTCCTGGCACACTTTGGGCCAATTAGTACCAATTGAGCATTTTGTCAACGCCACAGCCTATCTGAGCATCGTTGCTGACCATATCCACCTCTTTATGACCACAGTGTACCCATCTTTTGATGGTTACTTTCAGCAAGATAATGCGCCACGTCCATCCATCCATCCATCCATCCATCCATCCATCCATCCATCCATCCATCCATCCATCCATCCATCCATCCATCCATCCATCCATCTTCTTTCGCTTATCCGGGGTCAGGTCATGGGGGTAGCAGCCTAAGCAGGAAGTCCCAGACTTCCCTCTCCCAAGCCACTTGAGCCAGCTCCTCCAAGGGAATCCCAAGGCGTTCCTAGGCCAGCCGAGAAACATAGGCCCTCCAGCGTGTCCTGGGTCTTCCTCTGGGCCGCCTCCCTGTGGGACGTGCCCGAAACACCTCACCAGGGAGGCATCCTAATCAAATGCCCGAGCCACCTCAACTGGCTCCTCTCGACGTGGAGGAGCAGCGGCTCTACTCTGAGTCCCTCCCAGATGACCGAGCTTCTCACCCTATCTCTAAGGGAGAGCCAAGACACCTTGTGGAGAAAACTCATTTCAGCCACTTGTATTCGCGATTTTGTTCTTTCGGACACTACCCAAATCTTGTGACCATAGATGAGGGTAGGAACGTAGATCGATCGGTAAATTGGGAGCTTCACCTTTTGATTTAGCTATCTCTTCACCACGACAGACCGGTACAGTGCCTTCTTCACTGCAGACGCTGCACCAATCCGCCTGTCGATCTCCCGCTCCATTTTTCCCTCATTCGTGAACAAGACCCCGAGATACTTAAACTCCTCCAATTGGGGCAGGACATCTTCCCCAACCCGGAGAAAGCACTCTACCCTTTTCTCAAGACCATGGCCTCAGATTTGGAGGCACTGATCCTCATCCCAGCCGCTTCACACTTGGCTGTGAACCGCTCCAGCGAAAGCTGTAGATCACGGCCCAATGAAGCCAATAAGACCACATCATCTGCAAAAAGCAGAGACACAATCCTAAGGTCACCGAAACAGATCCCCTCAACACCTTGGCTGTGCCTAGAAATTCTGTCCATAAACGTTATGAATAGAAGGGCAATCTTGGCGGAGTCCAACTCTCACTGGAAACGAATCCGACTTACTGCCGGCAATGCGGACCAAGCTCTGACACCAATCATATAGGGACCTAACATACTCCTGTAGTACCCCCCACAGGATTCCCCAAGGGACATGGTCGAACGCCTTCTCCAAGTCCACAAAACACATGTAGACTGGTTGGGTGAGCTCCCATGCACCCTCAAGGACCCTGCTGAGGGTATAGAGCTCGTCCAGTGTTACGCGAACAGGACGAAAACCACACTGCTTTTCACAAATCCGAGGTTCGACTAGTCGACGGACCATCCTCTCCAGAACCCCCTAATAAACCTTACCAGGGAGGCTTAAGAGTGTGATCCCTCTGTAGTTGGAACACACTCTCCGGTCCCCCTTTTTAAATAAGGGGACCACCACCCCAGTCTGCCAATCCAGGGGAACTGCCCCCGATGTCCACGTAATATTGCAGTCACGTTAGCCAACACAACCCTGCAACATCCAGAGCCTTAAGGAACTCCAGGCAAATCTCATCCACCCCCCCAAAGCCTTGCCACCAAGGAGCTTTTTAACCACCTCTGTGACCTCAGCACGAGATATCGGAGAGACTCAAAGTCCCCAGGCTCCGCCTCGTCAATGGAAGACGTGCTGGTGGGATTGAGGAGGTCTTCGAAGTATTCCGCCCACCGAGCCACAACATCCCGAGTCGAGGTCAGCAGCACACCATCCCCATTATAAACAGCGTTGGTACTGCACTGCTTTCCCCTTCTGAAACGCTGCATGGCGGTCCAGAATCGCCTCAAAGCCGTGCAAAAGTCTTTCTCCATGGCCTCTCCGAACTCCTCCCATGCCTGAGTTTTTGCCTCAGCAACAATCCAAGCTGCATGCCGCTTGGACTGCCGGTACCCGTCAGCTGCTTCTGGAGTCCCACAGGCCAAGAAGGCCCGATAGGACTCCTTCTTCAGCCTGACGGCATCCCTCACTGCCTGTGTCCACCAGCGGGTTCGAAGGATGCTGCCATGACAAGCACCAACTACTTTGCGGCCACAGCTCTGATAAGCCGCCTCAACAATGGAGGCACGGAACATGACCCACTTGGGCTCAATGTCCCCCACATCCCCCGGAACATGTTCGAAGTTGTCCCGGAGGTGGGAGTTAAAGCTCCGCCCAACAGGAGACTCCACCAGACATTCCCAACAGACCCTCACAATAAGTTTGGGCCTGCCAAGTCTGACCGGCATCCTCCCCCACCATCGGAGCCAACTCACCACCAGGTAGTGGTCAGTTGACAGCTCCGCCCCTCTCTTCACCCGAGTGTCCAAGACATGAGGCCGCAGATCAGATGAAACAACAACAGTCGATCATTGAACTGCAACCTAGAGTGTCCTGGTGCCAAGAGCACATATGGACACCCTTATGTTTGAACATGGTGGGGTTTTTTTGTTTGTTTTTTCTCTCTGCTCCTGGTGGAAGGCGGACGTGTTTTCTTTTCTCTCTGTTCTCTCTGTCTCTCTGTCTCCTGAACTGAATTGCTGTTCTGGAACTCATAATATGGGTTACATCTTGAGAAAGTTGCTTGCTCGAATCAGGCAGAATGGTCCTAGAATTTGGCTGTTTGGATTCGCCACTGAGAAGTATCAGCAAGACTTTTCAAGGCAGACGGAAAACAAGTCGGCTTTAACCAAAACAATTACTGTTTGTGAATTTGGCTCCCCTAGGCTGACCTTGGTCAGCTATCTCAATTTCTCCTCGGAATTCTCTTTTTCGGAGCCTCTCTTTGCATATTTAAAAAAAAAAAAATTGGAACTATGGATCTGGTCAGCTGGTCTCTCAACGCAATTGATCAAATTTTCTCGACAGGAAGGCTGACCAAAGGACAGCCAGCTTGCCTTGAGAAGACATTCTTTGCTGGATACATGTTGGATTCCTGGAAATGTTGGAATCCTGTTTTTCTACTGAGTCTGTCTGTGGAAGATGTGGAAGATCTTTACATATTATGATTTTTGATAACAGGATTTCTGCTGTTTGGATTAAGCAGTTACCTGACTTATCGTCAAATTCGTTTGATGGGTTCGGTGGTCAACAATCAAACTGTATGGTTGTGGGAGCTGAATCGCAAGTTGGATGCAGTCCTTTTACAGGACCGCAGACTGAATTGCGATTCTGGAACTCATGAATAATATGGGTTACATCTTGAGGAAGTTGCTCGCTCAAATCAGGCGGAATGGTCCTGGAATTTGGCTGTTTGGATTCGTCATTGAGAAGTATCAACAAGACTTTTAAGACAGACAAAAGCAAGTCTGCCTGAACCAAAACAATTACTGTTTGTTTGTGAATTGGCTCCCCTAGGCTGACCTTGGTCAGCTATATCAATTTCTCCTCTGAACTATGTAAACAACATGCTCTGCCCCTCCTCCTGCCTAAGGACATCTGTGGATCTGCTCTGGGCTGGCTGATAAACATTCCATCACATTATCAAAGACAATAGTCTCTGTGATGTAATTCATGGACCTATCTGCAAACACACATGCGCACACACACACACACACACACACACACACACACACACACACACACACACATAACATGCACCACATCGTCTTCTACCGCCTCTACACACACACACACACACACACACACATAACATGCACCACATCATCTTCTACCGCCTCTACACACACACACACACACACACACTTTCCACTGCTTTTGTCATTTATCTCACTTCAAATCCCACCCTCCTTCCTTCCTTCTCTGTCTTAGTTAGTAATTCTTACATCGGGCTGCTTTAAAGGGACTTCTGGTACAATATAGAAAGTTTGGTACCGTTAGTTTCAGCATTGTCATGTTTTAGCTTATTTAGCCTTCCTGTACATTTAGTTTAGTTTAGCTTATCTTAGCGCATACTTTAGATATTGTTAGTTAGCTACTATCTTGATATGTTTGGTTTCATGATTTTACTTAGGTTCATGCTGTATTTTTCATTTAGATTATTTTAGCTACTCTTTTGACTGTCTCAGCTCATGCTTAGATATGTCTGGTTTTGTGATTTTATTTAGATTATCCTATATTTCATTTAGATTATACATGATTCATTTAGATTATACATGATTGCTGTATTGGATTCTGTTTTTGTTTCTGTTGTAAAGCACTTTGGATCGCCTTGTTGCTGAAAAGTGCTATACAAATAAATCTCACTTCACTTCACTTCACTAAATATATCTTCCCAAAATTGGGGTTGCACTGGCTGGGCAAATCCAGTTTTACGGGTGGCATGTGCCACTCCGGGCCACTACCACTCATATTCAAAACAAAAGAAATTACAAAATGTTGTTTTATTTCAATCAAGCATTAGGCTCCTGAAATAATGTAACAATTTCATATGTTTGCCTAAAAACACAAGTAAAATTTGTGTTCTCTGTATTTAATACAAAGCAGCATTTGCTTCAGTACACCTGTACTGTCCAGAGTCTGTACCTTGGATGTTTATTTTACGCAGCCATTGCGTGTAGGTTGAGGTATACAGGTGCTGGTCATAAAATTAGAATATCATGAAAAAGTAAATTGATTTCAGTAATTCCATTTAAAAAGTGAAACTTATATATTATATTCATACATTACATACAAACTCATATATTTCAAATGTTTATTTCGTTTAATTTTGATGATTACAAATGACNAACAAATGAAAATCTTAAATTCATCATATCAGAAAATTAGAAT
>NC_051435.1:31412408-31432067 GCF_001649575.2 Kryptolebias marmoratus | reverse complement strand
ATTTTCATTTGTTGTCATTTGTAATCATCAAAATTAAACGAAATAAACATTTGAAATATATGAGTTTGTATGTAATGTATTAATATAATATACAAGTTTCACTTTTTAAATGGAATTACTGAAATCAATCTACTTTTTCATGATATTCTAATTTTATGACCAGCACCTGTATATTATTATTGGCAATGAAATAAAGCTTAGTTTCATTCTGTGCAGGGTCACAGGAAGCTGCTGCCCCTCACTAACACTTGTTTGAACAAAAAAACAACCTTTCTATTTTATTTTTATAAAATGAAAAATAAAAAAATCTTGATTGCAGATTTGTTATACACAATAAAAACTGGTATATACATTGAGTTTAAGATCCTTTCTTGTACTTCAATGTTTAATGATTTACCATCACAAACAAAATTAATTTAAAATGGTCAGTTTCATGGACTTCACCGAAAATTTGTTTAAATGAACTATTTTTTAATTACCTCACTTTTTCATGGTTGCTCACATTTCACATTTGGCAAACCTGCCAGGTTTTGCAATGCACTATAAAATGTTCACACACAACCAAATGCAGTGCTTTTTTTGTATTTTTGTACACGCTATATACAGCAGTTTAAAATCACACTCAGAAACTGACACTGGAAATGTGCAAAACGTGTGTACATGTCGATATCCCATGATTTTTTTTCATAAGAGATGTACAATCCTTAAATGTAAATAAATCAGAGACGGTTACTTTCTTCACATGATAAATAAAGACACATAAAATCTGTTATTGACTGCTCCGTGTTTAATTCTATAATTCAACTTAGATGAACTAAAGTCCATAAAACAAGTACAGGAACCTGATTAAAGATTTACCAATGGGTGGTGTGGCTGTGCCCACTGGTGTCAAGTTTACTAAAGGACCAGCACAGGTTCTGGGGCCACATGTATCAAACAGTGCACACACATGCTTCAGCACATCTTTCCTTGATACATCCTGATGAACATGGAACTGAGGGTATATAAGACACCTCCTCTGATATGCCTTCATTTAAATATGCAAACTGATACAAATATGTCCTGCAATTGTCAGTCCCCTCTCTGCGGGATTAAAAATTATGTCTAAATGCAGGAAAAGTAAGAATATAATGGAATGTGAGTCAGAGGCGCTCCTAAATAAGCTACTGGCATGTAAAAACATATTTGGCACATTGTCCCTTGGCATCTCCACTGTATGCAAAGAGGAGTGACGATGTGTGCGAAGTTATGGTTGTCAGAGCAGTGCACTCCTGCATAAGTAACAAAAAGGTTACTTCAAAAAGGATGCTCAGACATAAAGATGGGGCTAAAGCAAAGGATGGCTGCCCATTGCCTCTCTAATAATGTTAGACACCACTTACTGTACATGAAATACACACTGTTATTGTAAATGAATGAAGTAAACCAAGCCAAGATCTACCTGCAGCACATTTCCAATACTGGGGCAGTTCCAACTTTATGCATGTGTTTAATAGCATACTTACTATAATCACAGTAGGACTCAGAGAAGGTAGAACATATAGGCTAATTACTGCCACGAAAGAGGTTATGTTTTGGGTAGTTTTGGTTTGTTTGTCCATCTGTTCGCAAGGTTATTGAAAACTTATGAATAGATTTTGATGAAAATTTCAGGAAATGTTGGGGCTCTCACAAAAAACAGATGACTAAATTTTAGTGGTGATCCAGATAACAACCTAGATTGTACAATTTTTTAATGACTCTATGCCCTTGGCAGAGGTTTGTGCTCTTCAAGTGCTTCTAGTTTATTAAATAGTTGATGTCAAGAAACGAGTCGCTGAGCATTGACCGAGCATTTCAGCCATGGTGTCGGTGAGTTTGATATATGTGGGCATCATGCAAATGAAGACGTCCCATACGGCTGGCATGGCACAGCTCAGGGATGACTGTGAAATACCTAACCTGTCAGGCAGCTCCCTATGAAAGGCTCTGGTTGCAAGGCAATTTCAGCACTTTGTGTTTGATACTGTTGACAGAAAAAGTTTGTGTGGCATCTGTACATTCTCATGGCAGGTCAAATGTTTTGTATATTTATGCACACTACAACATGGTGTACACATGTGTATTCTTGTGCATACACACAATTTATAAATGAGGCCCCAGGTTGGCATGCACTGGGGGTTTTATTCTCTTTGTGTACAACCAAACAAAACAAAAACTGTTGCTTTTTTTAATTCATGCAAAATTAATAGTCAACATAAGGACACATACTTCACTGCTGTTGTTTTTTTCAGAACCTGGCAGTCTTTGTGTGTGGCTGCAATCCAAGACGATGGAGGATGGTTTTATCTGAAGAAGACACGAAACAAAAAATTTCCACAATAAGCTCAACATACAGTTATATATTTACAACATTGGCTTTACTAGAAAACAGATTTCTAATGCTTTGTGACCAACATTATGAACAAGTGTATTTTGAGGCAATAAAATCTGAATATAAAATCTAAGAATATCTTTCAGACCTAGACTCAGTGGTGGCTGGCCAATAGAGGGCGCAAGGCGCCGCCCCACCACTCACATTATCTTCTATAAGACATAAAATAATTAAATAAAAATTAAATAATAAAATACAAATATTTTGAAATATAATTATATATATTTTTAGTTGTGTAAGATGAATATTTTAAGTTGTTTCGTTCATCGACGTTGTCTGATTGGTGACGTATTTTTGCCCGGGGCACAAAAATCTCTGCCCATAGACTCTTATTAAAAGTTGTACATGTGCAGTAGCTCCTCTTTAATGCAAGAGATAGGACCGTTCAGGGCACACCTCTCCTGCGCCCAGAGCTGAATGCAGCTCGGTTTGCATTTCACCACCTTCCCGCTGCTGTAGCGTGGGACTCCCGCCACGGGGTGACGTCACATCCGTCTGTCATAAAGTTCGCCTGATTGAAAAGTCGAGCCGCGGGTGTGCTGTCTTTTATTCAAATACAGTATTAAGTTTATTACATACACAAGGTAATAAATAAGTTCATAGTTAATAATTAGTTTAAGTAAATTTATGCTAAAAAACTGTTAAAATGTTTGGGTTTGAATTCTAATCGGAGTGAGACATCTGATCTTCATTATATTGTACCTGCAGAATACGTGTCGTAGTGAGTGCTCTCACCATAAAACAAGCTTTGACGTATTTTCTTCAGTAAAGTTTTGAAAAATAAGGGACAAAACAGGTCTTATAAACGCTAAAAGTGCCCTACACACTTGTGCCTTGGGAGACCTCCGTCTTTGTAAGTATTGGTGTGTTCAGGAAGCACTTTTGTGCATATGTGCATTTATATGTACATTATAATGTTGCTTTTGTTGGAGTGAGAGAGATGACTCAGAAGCAGTGGAAAGTGTGCGTCTGTGTGTGTGTAGAGGTGGTGGAAGACGATGTGGTGCATGTTGTATGAGTGTGTGTGTGTGTGTGTGTATGTGCGTGTGCAGATAAATCCATGAATCACGTCAAGAGGCCATTGTCTTTGATAATGATGGAATGTTTATCAGTTTTTCAAATGTCCGCATTTACCCAGCACTGTTGGTGGCTGCCCATAACCTCCCTCATCTCAGTGGTTGGTTGCATCAAACAGGACAGAGAAAAGTGATGAGACCAGCACTGTTTGTTGGTAAAGTTTAATCATTAAACTGTGCTGTGTGAATAAAGTGCCATATAGGTTGTGTGACTGCTGTTTATATATCCTAATAGACACTAACATTTGAAGCTAAAGGCAGAAAAACTTTTGGTGACTTGAGCCAAACTAACAAGAGTGGTCATAGCTGCAAACAGCAGAAACCTCAGCTTCATGCAGCCACACTGTTATTGTCACCATGACCGAACATTTAGAGTAGTTTTGTGCCATTACTGTACTATTTACCACGTTCTGTCAGTAAAATGTGCTAAAAATCTTGCATTCTGTTACCAAAATTTTTAAGCTAAAATGTCAACAAAGGCAAAGACTGTCAGGTTCAATAGTTTTAGTCGTAAGGCTGTCCATCAAAAAAAAAATCCTTTTAAATTTTTGAACAAACTGACACATTTTCTAGACAAAGAACAGTGAACAAATGGCAAGAATAAAAAAAAATCTCAATGTTGAGGATATTTTTATAAACACCTGAATATGAAACCACATGGCACACACCCCTTTCATTAAAATTTAGAAACATACTATTTCCAACCTGATTGCCTGTTTTGGAACAGTATAAAACTATTGAGTTAGTTTTAGTAAAACATTTTACCTGATTTTTATCTTCAGGAGTAACAAAACAAGATTTGTTTAAGAGCCAGAATCTTTCAGTGCTGGAACCAAATAATAAACACTTTATTGGTAGTATTAGCTATTTTCTTTCCTTTTTTTTCAAAGTTGTTACATAATTTTTCTCTTTTTTTGTTATTATTATTAAGAATTTTTGAACGTAGCTTAGTTTGTGAACCACTGTACAAACACTTTAAATTTAAAAAAGGCATTATGTATGACAACTTCTAAATAAAAGACTTACAAAAAACAGAATTTAGAATTTGACATCATTAATACAGACAAACATCAGACTGTAAAATTCAGTAATATGTAACTCTTTGTCAGCTGGAAATAACCATGAAGGCTGCCCGATACTGATCACTGATCTACAAGATCATCACAGTGTGGAACCATGTAGGTTTGTAGATCCCCTCCTCTGCCTCCTACATCAACATATGGCTTCTTTAAGGTAATACAGTATTTGAACATTAGTATATTCTTATTGTTTTGCTTTCACACTATTTGAATTTACGATATATCTGTGAAATTGTACAGGTCTGGTCTGCATCTTAAATTGAAATTTTGGCCATTTTGAAATGGAGTTTTGTGAAACGTTATGAACAAGTAATAGTTTACATGTTGTGGATAGCTCTTTAAATTATTTTAGTTTGCAAAATGAAAGTTTAATTTTAACCAGACTGACAAACTAATGACTAGTCCAAGTGAGGCCAAGTGTGGTTCACACACACAGACACAGACCCCCCCACACACACACATTCAGGTCTAATCACCTCAATGATAATAAAAATATTGTTAAAAGTTGGTCCAAATCTGCCAATCTTCATTTTAAGTGTAGTGTGGATTGAATCATCAACGCTGAGGCTGCTGCTGAGGCAGATACAAAGAGACCTCTGACTGATGGTTTCTTTGTGTACCTAAAAAGTCTGAGTATTGCCGTGGAAGAAAATCAGTTTCCAGACATTGTTAGATGAAATCACTGGAACAGGTTAATTTATGTATGGTGCATGACATACAGAGAGAATCCATGTATAGTTCGTTATTTGGTTCTTTTTGTTTTTTCTGTTTGAAACGAAATTAGAGAAACGTCAATTGCAAAAATAAAAAGGGGTATGTTCTTTTTTTTTTTAACTGCCGGGAGTTCAGGACTTCATTTTCGGTTCCGCCATAAGGTCCTGTTGAATTAACAACAAAATAAAAGCTTGTCTTTGGTTTAACCATTGCCGTTTTTTTAATTTTGTTTTAAAAACGTGAAAACAAAAAAACACATGCTTGTTTTGGTTTTGCAATTTTATTTTGAAACGAAAAAACCAAAGAATGAACCATACACAGATTAGAGAGCCTTAAAGACAATTAATTATTAGCATCAGAGTCCCAGGTCTGAATGAGAAGCTCTGAATTAAAGCTCTGGCCCCCCAAATCAACACAGGAGCTTATATTAAAGATTTTGTGATACTGTGATACTGGACTTAAAGGAGGAGATAGGAAAAGCAAGTCAGTCTGGTTCCCATGAGGAGAAAATTCAACACCACTCCTGTAAACAAGTTCATTCTGTGAGAACCCATGGGACTTGGAATAGAAGTCATAACATAGTCATGACTTACCAACAACAGGTGTTACCCTATAATACATTCCGCCATTACAGTATAAAGTGACAAAAGCTGCAAAAATATAATTTGGTATACAGATGAATTGACCTGATGCCGACAGTCAAAGTAAATAAACTAAGAGAAAAGCTAAAAACGTATGTTAGAGGGAAAGTTTTTGGAGCGTGAAAGAAGATGTAGTGAATGTTGCTGGAACTACAGATAAAAACTGTGTTACATTTAATAGCACAGATAAAAACTGTGGACAAAGGTTGGAAAAAAACTTTTTACAACAGCAGTAATATAAATCTGTCCAATTGAGTCTGTCTTTGTGTATATGTGTGTGTGTTTGTGTGTGTGAGTCAGAGTGGGTAGCATGGGTCCTTTAAAAAGGACCAGTGTGGCACATAACCAGACATGGGTCCTTCATTTTACTATGGGGATATGACTGTGTGACAAAAATTCACACACACACACGTTTATGGAAGGTTGTACAGCAACAATACAGTGAGCCTTTGATGAAAGGTTTGATGTCCTCTTAGTGGCCTTTTCCTTGAATCGCAGCTTCATTTGGAGGTGTGTGTGAGTGTGAAACAGCATTTGTTTCTTTATTTGTGTGTTTGAGAAGGAGAGAGGGAGAGATTTTTATGGTTTATTCCCTCCAGGGAGGCATGCATGTAGTGGCCGTAGCCAATTGGACATGCCTGAAAGATTTCTTTTGGAGAGGAAAATAGGGGGGGAAGAAAGAGAGGGGCAGTGAAAACAGAGGGAGATATCTAAAGTGTGAGGGACAAAGAGCTTGTAAGAGAGGGAGAGAGGCACTCTTTAATCCTATTCATTATGTATTCTCCTGGTGAAAAGAGAATGGGACGGATGACCACGATAGAGCGTTTGTCTTTGTAATGCGGGCTGTCATTATTTTAAGAAATATTTATAATATTTATATTGTTTTTTTAGAATTTGAAAGAAAACGGAACTTAGAAGGCCCAAGATGCACAACTCCAGCAAAGCTTTGCAACCCAAAAGCAACAGTTTCAAAAACACTGCATCTCCCAAGAAAAAAAAGTAAAGTGTATTATACAGTTCAACACACAACCTTTAAACACTGATATTTCACATTAATACACCCAATCAAAAATAAACTTATGAAAGTCGACCTGTAGATTCCAAAATTGTGTGAATGTGGTTTTAGTAATAAAGTAGATCTGCAGAAGACACTGCAAAATATTTAGGTAGTAAAATTGATCCACCAAGTTTAAAATTTTATAATTAACATTGAATCAAGTACTGGTCAAAAAGAGACTTAACACTAGAGTTGGGATATTCACTATGACCAACAATTTTCAATGCCACCTGAACTAGATGTGTAAACTTAGATTTTAAAGAAAGAGAAAGATTTCCAAACCATGGAGCGATTCCATATCTGCTCAGTCTCAGATACAACCAGATAGAACAGATAGAACTATTATTTTCTGATCAGCTCCAAACAGACACAACATTCTGAAAAAAAAGTCTCCATCAACTTGAGTTTTCCAAGATTAGGTTCTGTCCATGTGCACACATACATATCTGTAATATTTTAGTTATTGTTAATTACATCTATTACATAAATATAGATGTGTTTCTCAGGACCTGAGATAATTTCCAAGTTCTCTTTAGACTTTGCTCTGTGTTTCTGTCCAACATGTCCAAAAATTATTTAAAGATAAATATCAAATAAAACCTACTTTTTTTTTCTTATGAGTAAATTTGTTTCAAGCCATAAGTTAATGCACTATGTTATTTATTCCTGACAACATACACATGGAGAAGTAATAGAAAACAACTTTTTTGTGTGAAAGCTGAGTCAGCATTAACACTATTGTTTTCATGGATACTTTTTCTTTGATATGTTCATTGCAATCAAACTACTATGCTATGAGAATTAGTATTTGTACATTTTATACTTTTTAAATTTTTTAACTTTATTTACATACTTCCTTAGATACACACTGAGATCTTATCAGTTACTTCAGAAACATTGTTCTCCGAAATCTACTTTAGCATACCTGCTCTGTTTTTGTCTTCTTATGCTACTTTTAGATTTTAGTTGCTGTTTTGTTAATTTTAGCTACAGTTATGCTTGTTTTAGCTTTTAGCTAGGTATGGTGGTGGAATGTGGTTCAGGCTCAGCTGCAGTGGAGAGATGGAGTGGAGAGTCAGGGAACAGCACAAGGTGAGGGTGATTGGGATAAGCTGTGATGCTCTCTATCTGCATCTGCAATGCTGTGCCAACACCCTGTGAGAAGAAAGAACAGACCACAGGGAAGGATCCAGCAGAGCTGGCTGTGATCCTGTCCAGTTATATGTGTGAAAAAAAGCAAATACTAAATAAAAGTGTATTTAGTGAACTGCAGTGTGTGTGTGGTGAAAAGAACCTTCTCCAATTGGCATTCAACATGATTCCACGTATCGCAACCACAACAGGAGCAACATCAGCACCTGGTGGCACTTGGTCAGGTAATGGTGGACACATTGGCCCTCCACCAGGAGCACTCAGACCACTGTGCTCGGCAAATGGAGTTGCTTCCAGCATAGGCAGAGAGACAGACAACAGTGTTGCAGCAGCTGGTGTCTCAGTCGAGCATGGCAATATCAGCCCACTTTTCCCCTCCCTGCCCAACATCACACTCCAGAGGATGACAGATGCAGACAATTCCCCGTCATTCCTGGAGATGTTTGTGTGTTTGTGGCAACAACGGAGGTGTTCCAGTTGCTGATGGTGGAATAGGCCATGCTTTTTCTCCCTCTTCTCACCAGTGATACATATGTTGTAGAATTTGCATAACTACTTTGGGCTAGTGAGAGCTTAAAGAGTTGTGGCGGCCTGTCTTGGACCATATGGGATGCTTTTCTGAGGATCACCACTGTTGTTTCAAGGGTGACAGCGACCTCTGATCATTTCTTTGCTTATACACACCAGCTGAGAGGTGCAGCAACAAGGTGCCTGCATTCTTGGGAGGTGGTTTGAGAAAGAGTGATGCTGGAGCTGATTTTCCTAAGAGTTTGTGGAGGGACTCCTGGATGGGACAATGTAGTGGGTGAAGTGCCACCAGCTTCACAGGAAGCTTCATGTAGGAAGCTATGCCGTTCTCAGAGGATCACATGGCAGTGTGCCCCCGAAACAGTGCAACAGAGACCTGATCGGCACCGCCATCTCATTATTTGCTGATTTTGTGGAAACAAATCCCAGCTGCACCTACTCCTCCCAGCACTGACTCTGCTGTTCCCAGCCCACAAACAGTATCTCAGTCTGGCCACCCTGAAAGTGATTTACTTAGTTGTGACTGGAGGTTGGTCAGGTGGTTTTGTTGACTGGACAGCCAGCCTCATCCCCTGGTTATGGAAGGACCTACAATATTTCAGTGAGGTTGTAAGGGCATATATACCAGGTTAAGTGGATTCAGGCTGCACACAATCTATGATTCACCAGAACCTGGTTTGGCCTGAGGCTTTGGTAGAGTCACCTTGGTTCGAGATTAGATGTACATATAGTGATGTGCACAGATATCCTGTGGTGTCAAAAGAATTTGTATACCAGGGCAAAGAGCATGTGATTAAGGCTGCTGTAAGCTTCCACGTTATGCACCACTTGATCTTGGAAACTGATTGGCCAGGTTTAAAAAAAACTTGTGGGTCAGTGTGTGGGGGTGCACTCACAACCTGTGGATTGATGCATAAGTGTGTGCTCAGTGGTGACACAAGATCACCCAACACTGCTTCGACGGAGGAACCAGCAGGGCTTTTATGGGTGACCCTCTTGGTTCTTCTCATACACTCCATAAAGGATTTTACACTCAAGCAGTCTTGTGATAATCAAAGAATGAGCATAGAGTAAGTGATTAAAACTTATGGTCACCTGGCGCACCCAGAAGCAGGGTTCACGTACCCTCAATTTTCTATTATTAGGAATAGGCTGTACAGGGTGAAAAAGAAGAATGATGAAGTCACTCAATTATTGGTGCCATAAAGCCACAAGGAAATGGTTTTCCAGACGGCTCATTATAACCTGATGGCCGGTCACATGGGATATGAAAAACACAGAACCAGTTAATCGCTCAATTTTATTTGCCATAGTGATGTGCACTGCTGGTGTGGGTCCTGCCCGGAATGCCAGTTAGTAAATCCACCAGCTGTATTGAGAGCGCCCCTACAGCCCCTCCCGTTAATTGAGGTGCTGTTTAAGCACACTGGGATGGATTTGATTGGGCCATTTCACTGGAGAGCACAGGGGTTCCGGGTTGTTCGGTTGAGAAAACAGCAACAAACTTGACAAATGGTGTCATAGAAAAGTTTAGAGGTTTGTCATTAGATAATGCAGCGTATTTTTTGTTTTGTTTTGTATTTTTCTCCACACTGGTACATTGGATTTTGAGAAAGACTTGTTTTATAAGCCTGACAAACTACATCAACAAAAAGGTCCTTTTCTTGGCTAGCTACTAGCCTAGACTGGATTTTTATTCATTCATTTATTTATTTATTTATTTAATTAATTTATTGTTGCCTCTTTCTTAATACTCTGTGCTCTTTGACTGATGTCACAGCTAATAAGATACTGAGTACTGATAACTATCTGACAGAACATAATTTAAAAAATAAACAGGCTATTCCTTTAACCACTAAACAATTGTGCAGCTCTCTAATTGATCCTTAGCTGAAAAACTAAGTTCCAACAAAAAATAATTTTTTGAGTGTTTTTATTCTATAATATTGTTCTTAAAATTATTAGTTTTTAGCACTCTGTTATGAGATGGGAAAATAAGAAAGATAAAATGAAAAAGGAAAAAAAACATTTTTTTTAAAGAAATACACAGTAAGTGAGATCATAAATCACAATTCTTTTTGTGCAGCTCACCATGCTCTGAAACTGCAGGTGGTATTTTCTGTTTCTGGTAATATCATTAATCTAAGTTTCAATGTGTTAAGTTTGTCTAAACAATAAATTATGGTGAAGCTCTAATCATGACAGCAAATGGATCCAGAAACCATAATGAACAGAAATCTTCTGAAAGAGGAAATAAAAGGAGTGTGAGACACTGAAAGAGAGGAAAGCAATTTTTTTTGTCTTTCTGCTACCTAACACTCTCTCCATTTTTTGTAGAAAGAAACCCCTTTTTGCAAAACATAAAAGAAGTTTAATATAATTTAAAAAGTCACAATGAATGATTCAGATCAAATTAAATGTGGTACATTCAAATTTGTATTATAATCAAAAATGATGCAGCATTTACAGTCAGATTACATAAATGCTGAACCACATAGCTGTATCATTGTGTCTAAATGACTGATGCTACAGTCCCACTAGACATGTCCTATCAAAATGTAGTAATGATTACCATTGACTAAAATAGTCACTGGTTATTTACAGCATCATTTGCATTTACTCTGATGTGTTGTAAAATTAGTGGAAGCAGCTTCTCAAAAAGTGAGCCGTCATGGTAATAGAATTCAGTAAACTCAGCACTTCAAGAGAGAAAGGAAAAGAGAGAAAAACAAGCTGGAAATGAGCTAATCTCATGTCAATGTTTCTTTCAAACTGAACAGTAAGTGGCTTTTTGACATTTTCACCTTATCAGATTCACTAATGTGTGCATAAAGAAATAAAATAATTTAAATAATTATGCTGGAGTAGAGTGGTCAGGACCTAAAAGAGGTATCAGAAACTAAACTATCATTGGCCCAAAGATCTATGACAATTAAATGTTTTGTACCGACTTTATACTTCAGAACTGGTTTTAATAAAAAAATAAAAATAGAAATTCTTTTAGCATAAACATTGTAACTTACATCAGGAGCTGAACACAACCTGTAAATAACTTCTCTTTACCAGAGAAAAGACATAGTAAGTATTTTTTTTTATAAGTTTAAAATAATTTGAGGATATTTACTTTGTAGCAACCAAGAGTGCCTGATTTGGTTACACAATGGGGTACCAACACTGATAAAATACAAAAATATTTACCAGTTCACCAACTTGACATGTGAAAAAAATGACTTGTGTTTATTTATTTCATACATTTATTAATAAAAAAAACACTATTTATTTGTTTTTTATTTTAAATCTAATTGTGACTAAATGCAGTTATAAAAACAGATATAGATATTTACAAAGCTTTTACGTCTAGGCCAAATTCGTTTTTTCAACCCCAAAATACCCATATGGTGGGAGCTCACACCTTCATTTGCTCTGGGTAGACAGCAGTATAAGAGGCAGCAGAAAGCTATTAAACTCACAAATTTCTATGAACTCATGGATTTCATGCTCTCCTAAATAATAATTAAAAACAAAGTTATTCTGTTTGATGCATGGTCAGACAGAGATGTGCCATGGTTTTTAACACTTAAAAAAAAACAAAAAACTTTAGCTTTCTTCTTACCACCAACACAGCTGAATGCTAACTGACTGAATTGAACTAAACCACTCACATAATTATTAAATATTATTATTTATTTAATGTAACAAAAAAAAGTAACATTAGAATTGATAGAAATAGCCTGTTTTTAGCCTGCTGCTGTGAGTGCAAAGATATTGTTTTTACGAAGAAGTAACTTGTGTCTACCCCCCGGTAGACACAAGTTACTCTACTTGCTCCATTGATTAGACACTTTTTCTGCCACCTAATTGAATGTATATTTAACATCTCCACCCATCTGAAATAATGAGCCTTACACAAGAACATTATTATAAATGAAGCTGAAGGATGAAAGCCATATAGAAAGTCCATTGATCCTGATGTCTTTGGTTCACTGACTTCCTGTTGATTTCTACAGCTGAATTAAAAAGAAAACAAGCTGTTAGTTGTAAAACCTTTTCAGAGCCTCAGCACGATTCTATCCTAACATGCATCTGTGCCCTGCCAGAAACATGAAGCTCCTCTAAAATGGGCTTTTGTGTGTGGTTCCATGTAAGAATCAGTCATATGGGACAGAACAGCATCTCTCCTTCCTTTAGTCTGTCAATAACATTAGGAGTGATCCAAAACACACTTCAGTGTGTGTCGGTGCTGGCATGACCTCTTCCTTTAAACGTGTCAAGCTGTCGAGCTGAAACTGTGGGTGTGTTTTTTCTGCATTTTTATGGATTTTCACAAAAATCCTGAAAGTTGGTGTTGGGTTAAAAACCTGTTAAAAATGACAAAGACAATTCAGATGAAAGCTTTTAACAAATATGTGAAAGGTAAAACAATATTAGCACAAAAATTAGATTTAAGGAGAAAAGAGGATTTAATTCTCTTATCACCGGTTGCAAAAAAAAACAAACAAAAAAAACTGAATAAAACAAATTATTTCTGCCTATTTCTTTTCTACAATAAGACTGTTCAGCCTCCCTGTAGACTGTTCGAACTTTAAGATGCATACAAAATTAGGATTTTAATTTGGGATTAGACAACAGACTCTGCCCCCACATTTATCTGGAAGTATGTAAATGTGTCTCCTCTAAGAAGTTTTTAAACTTCTTTCGGCAAATAAATTCTCTGTGATTTGTCAGTGGTTGATAAGAAGTTACGTTCTTAATTAAAAGGTAAAATACCGGAACAATCTGTGAAGTGTTTTACATTTAAGCCTTACAAAATTTTTATTAGGTTTTGGAGATGGGCTTTTATTTTCTAATAGAGCAGTAAATGACATTGTAAAGGGGGAGAAATCTGAACCAGTTTGAAGAGGGATAAAAAGTTTTACTGTTACCTACTGCATGTCATCTGTGATACAAAGGCTATAAATATATATAAACAAAATAACAAAAGTATTCAACCTTTTTGATGTTTTATGCTTTTAGAGCTGTTATTAATCAATTGTGGTCAATATAAATTGGTGTTCTTTACCAAAAAAAAAAAAAAAACATACATAAAATTAAAAAAAAAACTTGTTCTATGTCGAAGTGAAATCCAATTTTGACAGTGTAATACCAGTTAAAAAACATGTACTGTAAAATAAGTAATTGCATAAGAAGAAACTGGTAAATAAATGGATGGATGAATGGATAAATATTCACCTCCTTTAAATTGACTGTCCTGATTTACATCAGAGCAAAGATTATTGAAAAGTACAAGTTAGGGGATGGATACAAAATGATTCCCAAGGCCCTAAAAATCTCCAGGAGTTCTGTTCAATCCATCATCAAGAGATGGAATGAATATGGGATGTGTAAATCTACCAGGAGCAGGTCGTCCTCACAAACTGAGTGACCATGAAGAAGGAGAACAGTGAGAGAGACCATCAAGACACCTGTGAGAACCCTGAAGGAGTTCCAGGCTTCACCATTTTAAGCTTTAGGGAGTGTGGCAAAGAGAAAGACAGTGTTTAAGAAAAGGCCAATTAAATCTTGACTAGTTTGCCAAAATCAAGTCAAGATTTTATGAGTTTGGCAAACTCTAGTCTAGCCTTTTGCCTTTGGGGGGTGATAATAAAAGTGAGTGAAACAGCAGGTAAAACTAAAATTAAACAGATAATACATTTAAACAAGAAGTAAAAACAAAAGGGTTTTCAGACTCCTTTCTCACCTGAAATAAGTAGTTATGTGCACATTTTTTGCCCTTCTTAAGGAGCTGAAACAGAAAGTAGTTCAGGATACAGAAAATAGCACAAATTGTTTTGCTCCCTAATATTTATCCTTATTAAATATGAGACAACTACATCCAATCACTGGACACAGACATTTAAAAGACTGTTTTGGTAAAAATAGATAAGAAACACTTTGATTATCTAAAGAGCACTAAGTGGCTGTCTCAGAGAAACCACACACGCACACAAAAAACGTACAGCAATAAGCATGCAGAGCGGTCTTAGTGAGTGACTCTTCTAGAAGCTGAAGTGAAAAAAAAAGAAAGTGTGCACGTCCATTGCTAATGGATGTTTCTGCTCGGTGTGGTTGAATGTGTGCTTGTCTCTTAGTGTTTTCTTCTTCCCTTTTAGCAGCGCTCTAATCCTGTTATACAGCACCGGCTGAGTGTTTGTCTGGATGTGGGACTATATGTGTTATAATGGGCTTACTAAACTTGTTGAGTGTTCCTCTCACTTTGTTTACCTCTTCTCCCTCTTTCTATCAGCACTTCTTTATCCTCTAAGCCTTTTTTACTGCATATCTGTTTATAACACAGTAATAGTGTGAATGATGACTCAACATTCACACTATTATCTTCTTGTTTTTTAATTTTCAATTTCTTGTAGTCAAACTATTTCCACATATTTTGTACTATTTTAAGCATTCATACATTAAAGCATTCAGCTCTATTGTGAACAGTGTACTAGCACTTTACTTAGCTGTAAAGTTTATACTGAAATATTTAACTTTATCTATAAATATTTTACCCATAGAGGTCTCTTCAGTTCCTTTACAAACATTGTTCTTTGACATATGCTTCAGTGTACATGCACTGTTTTTGTCTTCTTATGCTACACTTAGCTTTAAGCTACTGTTTTGCTGATTGTAGCTTAAAGCTATGTTTTTTTTTTTAATTTTAGCTTTTAGTTACAGTTTTGCTAGTTAGTTTTTAACAGCTGTTTTTTATTTTTTATTTTAGCCTTAGCTATTGTTTGTTGATTTGAATTCTTTTTTGCTTGTTTTAACTAACAATTCAGTTAGTTTCTTTTTCTAGTTCCTTCTTCGACAAACATTTAGCAAAGCCATTCGGCACTCAGCATTCACACTTCATTTTTGCAGAAAATGTATTTTTTTCTGGTTTGTTGTCTTTTGATGTTTTAATTTTTTTTTCTTTGTAACAAACAGTGACAAAGTCAGACACAGATGACCATCATGGTGTCAGAAAAATAAATATTCAGTACAAATATCACTATAGTTGTGAGAATTCCCTGTTTTGATCCAATTCGGGTTTTTGCTTTTCCTTTTTGTTTTTCATGTGTTTTGGTTTTCAGTGCACCGGTCCTTAGTCTTCTAATTACCTTTGGTTTGTATTTAAGAGCACTGCAGTTTTAGTTTGTTGTTGGGTTCTCGTCTTTTGTGCACGTTCCTGTCCCCAGGTCTAAGGTTTTTGTATTTTTGTGCTGGCGGCACTTCAGGCAATGCTCCTAGGTTTTTGCATTTTTAAATAAAGACGTTCTGCACTAACCTGCTGCACTCCGGTCCTCCCTGCTCCTTGGAACGTGACAGTAGGACCCAACCACAAAAAGTACCAAAACAGGTGAGAATTTTATGACAGAATTTTCAGACAATAAACATTTAATATTGTGTGTGTATTTAAATTTTTAAATATATATTTATATATATTTTTATTATTAATAATATATATATTTTTTATTCCAATTTCCATCTGTGGAGATTGTCTGAAACTTTTCCTCTGAACCTCCCTTAAGCCAAACTGTTGACATTGCATTGAAAATTGCTTAGCACATTTCTTTTTTTTTCCTTCCCAGATGATAAGCCTCTGTTTAATTTTAATGATCCTATAGCCTGCTATTAATTACAATTTTACATTAGAGTTTAACCCCACAAGGTTCCAGGAAGCGCAAAGTCAGGATATTGTCCAGCTATTTCAATTAATGTGGAGGTCTGTAATAAACACACGGAGCATGGGAAGGCCACCAGCAGGGCTCTGAGTTTTACATTGGTCATGTAGCAGCAAGAAGAGCATTTAATTATTATTAACAATCCCACATCACTGAATATTAGACTCACTGTGTAACTATCTGCTGCAGGTGGGGTGTCCTATTAAACCACCACTCCTTCCCCCTTCTTACTGAGGCGTTCAATACCACACAAAGGTCAGCAGCACCTGACAAAGCATAGTAATAATTCCAATTTGAAAAAGTCAAAAGCTTTACAGGTTCAGTGGGTTAAAACTCCAGTAACAGGTTTTAAATGGACCTCATCAAAGCATTAATCTGTTTTTACTTTCACCCCCCACCCATCCTCACTCTTTTCTTTCACTGCTCTTTGTTTCAGCCATCCATCAGGAGTTTGGGGGCTGCTGATTTAGTGGGGATTCGTGGTAATGACTCATTAGAACTAATTGGTATTGTCAGAAGGAGAGGAACAGCAGGACACATTGTGCTTTGACATTTACAAGAGCACTAAGTCAAATATGAATCCAGATTGTTGCTGAAATATTTCAATATTCAGATGAATAAATTATCTAAAAACATCTGAAACAAAGTAACGTTTCACCCTCTGATTTAAACAAAATGAAAGAAAAAAGTAAATAAATGAGTAAATAAAACAAATTGGTAATTCTGCAAATCTTTTTTACACACTATTGACCCCATCAAAAAATATGTATAAAACTAATGTTTTCAAATGGGAAAAATAATGCAAAACTCAATAATATTTCTGATATTATTGAGTTTTGTAGATTGGTAATCCATGTAAACCAGAACTGTTATTGTATAGCTATGCACAATTATTCAACCACTTAAAACACAGTGCTTTACTTTAAAAACTGTTTTTGGCAAAAGTGTTAGTGCAATGCATTTTTTCTTTTTATTCCTATATGGTATAGCATGCTCTTTAGCGTTTTTATCTTGTTACTGTTAATATGATTATTGTCTAAATTAAAGCAATGATAATAATAATTACAGCTGCAAATCAAAAGGGTTTCTAATCCACCATTCAAGACTCAATAATTATCAGTGTTATGTAGTTCATATTGATTCTCTCAGCACAACAGTAGCATTTAAACTACATTCTGATTTTTATCTTCATATTAAAGAATTGTACTGATCTCACCGCTGTGGATGCATTTGTTCTGCTGTGGGATAAACTAGAGAAGTCAGATGCATAAAATACCAGTTTATTGTCAGAAATGCTCCATGCTTTGGAAAAGGATGTAGCAAAGTTCTGCTGTTTATGAGCTAAACCCTTCTGATCACTGTCATTGTGCTCTGGTATGATGTGCAGACATGTCTGCTCACTGTTCTGATAACAATGATGTTCTCAGATCATTTTCACACATCTTTCTCCAAATTATTTATAACTAATAAATATGGGTCTGTAAAACCATCTTATTGTCTCAGTGTAGCTGCTTATCCTAATTGTTATGATTTTTTCAGTGATGTCTAAAGAGGATGGGAGGCTAAACTAGTGGTTTTATATGATTGTGGTTAAAGTGGAAAACAAAAAAGAAGGTAGAGCAGCAATATGATTGTAACATTGTGTCTGTTTAAAATACACAGCATGTTTTAATGTCTGTATTCAGATAACTACATGTACTGTCAGTGTGCATTTCACTGAATATATTTGGTATTATACTGTGTTTAGGGTCGATATTAATGGCTGGTAATTCTCACACATATTCATGCATGCTCATACCATCTCCAAACTAAACCACATTTTCGTAGCTAAAAACAGACAAAACATTCATAGGATGTAAAGCAGCTATTCATATATCTTAACATTTTATATATTTATGTTGTGAGAAACAACTCAAAATGCTAATTAACGACAAGAAATCAAATTATCAAATGAATTTGATAATGAGAGTGGGATTTTTGGTGTGATGTCAGCGTATGTTGGAACGACCAAACAGGACAAATGAAAAAAAACAGAATCCATCGCTTCCTGTTCGTTTTCCTCAGCTGTTTGAAAATCACTAACGAGTTGGCACCATTCCAGAGATCTTCATTAAATTAGGGCGCTGCATTTATTTCTTTATTTATTATCAATAATTGAGCATGCATATGTTGTCTTTTTGTTATTTGATTTTAATGAGGGTTCTATTCTCTGAAACCTCGGCCCCTAAAATTTCTTCTCACAATAATAAACAAAAACCACAAAAAATGTGATGGAAGTGTAAATTTAAAATAATTCATAAACATTTTTCCTAGTAGTGATAATGATTTTTTTTGGATCACATGATGTTTTTTATTCATGTTTTTGCAACATTTTAGAACAACAAAGGTTAATAAAAAAAAAGTTTCACATATTTTATAGTGGTCATTCCTGATGAGTACTATAGCTCAATAATCCACCCCACCACTCCCGAGTTTGCAGGCTTCAGTCAGTGTTGTCCTCTGGGCTCCGAACTGATTTTGTGAGGAAATGAGTTGGTGTTTAAGTTTCTTTGGATTGCACTGCTTCATTACAGACGGTGCATTAACAAACACAATCCCCTCAGTGCGCACATTAAAAACATCTCATTCTTACCTCCATGCACAGTCAGAGCCATAAAACAATACGTTACCGCCCTGACTAATTACCAATGTGAAAATTTTCATAATTGAATAGCACGGCTCAACCAATCCTGCCAGGCTGAGACATATTAAAGGAGGCTGCTCTCAATTTGAGTTTGTCATAGCAAACAAATGAGATGGTTTGCATGGAGCCATTTGTCTAAAGTCAGGTAATAAGGTGAGAATCAAAAGCACTTTGTTGTTTGGATGTTTGTGAAATGAAGCTCATTAGAAGCAGGGAAACTCTGGTTGGAAGATGATCCAGCATGCATATATACAACAGATGAAGCTTAAGAACATACATACATATATATATATATATATATATATATATATATATATATATATATATATATATATATAAAAGTTTCATTTTTTTATCTGAATGATGTCTAAGATGCTGATATACAGGTGCTGGTCATAAAATTAGAATATCATGAAAAAGTAGATTGATTTCAGTAATTCCATGTAAAAAGTGAAACTTGTATATTACGTATATTCATACATTACATACAAACTCATATATTTCAAATGTTTATTTCGTTTAATTTTGATGATTACAAATGACAACAAATGAAAATCTTAAATTCATCATATCAGAAAATTAGAATATTACTGAAGACCAATAAAAACAAAGGATT
>NC_051435.1:31390908-31410771 GCF_001649575.2 Kryptolebias marmoratus | reverse complement strand
ATTTGAGATTTTCATTTGTTGTCATTTGTAATCATCAAAATTAAACGAAATAAACATTTGAAATATATGAGTTTGTATGTAATGTATTAATATAATATACAAGTTTCACTTTTTAAATGGAATTACTGAAATCAATCTACTTTTTCATGATATTCTAATTTTATGACCAGCACCTGTACTAGTTATAAAAGTTTAAAAAAGTGTAAGTATGTAACAAAGCAAAGTGCATGTAATTTATCTATCTGCTGAATCAGTATAATTTGGATTACAGATGTTTTGGTTGCTTTTATCTGTTCACTCTGTCACAGCATCAGTTAAACACATAAAATAGGGCTTGTGAAATGTTTTTTTTTTAACTTTCAGTAAGTAAAAACTGACAACAAACAAGTTTCTGTTTACTAATAAGATTTATTATTAGTAAAACCAAGTCAAAGACAATGACTGACCTCCAAACATTTCAGATCTCCACAAGCAAAACCAACTACCCAGAGATTACATATTGCAGCACAAATACAAACAATAATCAAACAACAAACCAACATAAAAATTAGAATTTTAGTTTTACAAAATCCAGTGTGAATGCTGAGTGCTGAATGACTTTGCTGAAATTTGCTGAAGAAGTGAAACAGAGTTCTTAAAGCTAAAAGTATCCTCAATAAAAACTTGATTAAATAACAAGCAACCAGTGCAAAAAATAATATGTAGTTATAAACACACAACTACTTTAAATGTCAGTGGGAAAGTTGTTTCTGTGACATAAAAAAAAAATTAAGCAAACCCTTCATTAAAGTCTTAATTACACATTATTTACCAAACATGCATGTGCTGTGCTCACAAAGGTGAAGTGAGTAAATACACTCGCACAGGAGGGATTCTGACCTAAAGATGAAGACCAGCAGACCAACAGGTCCAACCTGATCATGGCCTTGTCTCCTCTGAAAGCAAGACAGTACATGTCTGACAGTGACTCAGGTTAAAGATCGTAAGCTAATTTTTTTTGTGGTTTTCATTTATTTATTTAATGTTCTTTGCAGTCTAACAACTTCTGCATATTTTCTGTTGTTTTTTTAAAATATTCAATAATTAGTTTGCCACGTTCTCACTGCATTAGTGGTCATTCCTTTGTTCCAAAGCTTATGTGCTGTGTTCCTGCTGTTCTGTTTAATACTGACTTTAAAATATGGTAAAATTCATATTATGTACATCAAAATGTTTAGAGTTCCTCCTCCCAACTTTTATATTTAGTGTTTAAAATGCTTTTTATGTTTAAAATGTTATTTTTTGTCAAACGAGCAGAGAACCAAGCAGTTTTTTTTAGCAAGTTAATGCATTTTTGTGTTAGGAAAAGACTGTGGTGAAGTCAGCAGGACATCTTCTGTTCCTGTATTTTTTTCATTACTGTTGAAATTATATTAATCAAGAAATTATGAAGTTAGTATGTGAATGAATAAAGATAAAAAACAACAAGAATGCAATGATCTATAAGTGAAGGGAATAATTTAAAAAGAACTACTCAGTGTGACAACGGTTAGCTTCTTTTATTTCTGGAAAAAAGTCCTAAATTATTCAGTCTACATCTAAAACTCTGACAGATTCAATAAGGACTGTTGTTCATTTGAAATTAACTTGAAAAAGATCTTACTGAGGTTTGACACAGTAAAGTAATTTTAAAAATTACATCAAAGATTGTTAACCCTCCTGTAGTTTTCAGGTCAAATTGACCTGAAGTTACAAGCACTTCTCTTCCTCTCTCTATCTCTCTCTTTTGAGGGCTTCAGGAGGTCCCGATCAGTAGCTCTCCAGAATCTCTGAAGGTCCTTCAGAATTTTTCTCTGGACTGAGGTTGATTTTCAGTTTCAGTTTTTGTGCTTCAGAATTGTTCTTAAAGTCTTATATATATATATATATATATATATATATACACACTCTAACACACACACTGAGCTAAATGTCACTTAAATAAAACAAGAGAGTACTAGAAAAGGGCATCCAAACACACAAAAAAAAAATAAAAGAAACTGTGACATTAACATGACATTTATTGTGGTTCATGTAGTTTCATTAGAACCAGAACAATTCGGCTGTGATCCAAATCAATTATACACTTGTCACTTGTGGAAAAGTCTCTTTTAACGTTAAGTGTTTTATTGATTATGAAAAAGCTCCTAATGACTATAAATGCCACTTCTTGTTTTGTCAGCTAATCTCGTCCACATTTTACCTCATGGACTCCCCAGAACTTCAACTGGCTTTAGGAAACAGCACTCATTGAGAGACAAATAAGTCATACATACTCTCAGTTACAGACTCACAACAACAAACTCAAAGTAACAGACTCACAACAGAGCCACAAAATGCACTCAGATTACAAAAAAAGCTTTAGATTTATTTTAGGCCCCATCCACACAAGAACGTTTTTTGTGAATACATAAAAGTTTTTTTTTTATTTATTTCAACTTTGCATTAACACAAAAATGGTGTTTTAGGAGCCCCTAAATGGCTTTTTTTTAAAAGCTGTGTTTCAGAGTGAAACTATCTTGAAATGACATTCTTGTGTTTTGGAATAGCACAGCCTAAACCCAACCTCTTTAAAACTATGATGCCATAGACCCACTTTTTGCCTAATCTAAGTGTGACAAACACATTGACAGTTAACAACAATGACAGACTACATGCTTGTGTTTGCGCAGCACATGTTTCTCAACTACATAAAACCTTGGTATCTTTGTTAGGTGTGCTTGCTTCAATCACAGGCTGCCATTTAAGTAGTGTTATTTTGCCCCTGCTTTTTTCCATATTTATCATTTGCCACCGAAAGAGAAGGCAATAATATTTTTGCTCTGTCTGTGTGTGTTCGTTTGTCTGTAGCATTGGCAATAAAAAACACAAAAATGGCTTCAACTCATTAAATTTTATAAATGACCTTAAGGTTGGTGAGGTAGCAGCTGAGACTGATCCTGATTGCAATAGATTGCTCCAGATTTGTGTTAAAATGTGCCATTAACTATTCAGACTCAATTATGTCTGTCTGTTAGCAAAATATCTAATAAACTACTGGACAAATTTTATTGAAACTTTCAAGATTTAATAATAGATGTAAATTTAAAACTGATTAACATTTGGGCTTTATCCAGTTCAAGATGGCCAACAAAACTAATTGTCATGAGCAAATACAAAAAATGGCTATGCCTCTGTCAATATAATTAAAATGTGATGTAGTAGTAGCTAAGCATAATTTTCATATACTCAGAGAGTGACATCTCACAGTGTTACATTAGGTTGTACTTAACATAATTTTTAAGCTTCGACCAAAACAACTGTCTTGTGATCTTAGGTGATCTTAGACTAAGCATATGACTTGAAAGGTGGCAGGCAATATGCCTTTGTTTTTAGGAATGCTTGGCCTTTAATTACAGCTGATTATCAGTACTTCCAAATCGATTAAATATGTAGATGACATGGTTTAAGTTGGCCGGATTCTTCTGATGAGATCCCTTATTTTGCATGAATGAAAGCTCTTGAAGAGTGGTGCAACAACAGTCAACTAGAAATGATTACATTTCAAAAAAAAGGAACTGTTTTCCTATAAATGGCCTTATAACTGACAACAGGGCCTACTGGATTAAAAAGTAAACTTGTTCAAACTGTGGAAACTTTTCAATATCTTGGCACAGCTTTTGATTGTCAGCTGGGCTTCTTTGAAAACACAGACTATGTTTTTAGAAATCTTAAAGAAATCTTCACAGCGACCCATTCACCTCAGAAGATTTGAGTTGTCTGGTGTCAGTTTAGGTCATTGAGCTGGTGTATACTACACATGTCAAGATTATCCTAACATTCCACCTTGCTGCTTTGTTTGCTCACTGAAAATGTAAATATATGAATCGGCCACACAGGATTGTGTTAATGGGAAGCAAATTAGTGGGGAAACCCATCTCTAAACTGACAGGATAAAAAAGAAGGTTAGAATTACTGCAGTCAGCTCTCATCCTCTTTATAACCAGTTTAAGCTTCTCAAGTTTAGGAGGCACTAGAGAGTCCCCTCGGTTACAATTGTGCTCAATAAAAAAAGGCAGTAAGAAAAGTAGTTATTGGCCATTCTAAAAGTTGTTAAAAGTCGCTAAATAACACCATCAACTAATTTGCATATTTGGGGAGATAGGAATAATGTTGCAATAATGTTGTTATTTCTTGTCATAATTCCACCCCTCCTCCTTTATCTGGGTTTGGGACTAGCAAAAGTGACCCAAAAGAGGAACTCAGAGTTATCTTAGAGCAGTGATTTATTTCAGTCAGAAAATTTACATTCCGTCATGAATTGAGTAATCAGTCAGTGGCGGCTTAACGCATGCACTATTCATTAGCAGTCCGGCTGAGGTGGGATAAAGATTTCCTGCTTTGACTGGGAGGCATTCTGCATGAGGGCTGACCCGTATGTCAGTGCTATGATATGGGGGAGGGGCAGACCACACCATTCATTGCTGGTTGGAAAGATCGATATTTGCTTTCACGGCAGTCTCCAATAATACTAGAAAAAGTGACCAAATTTATCACTGGTCACTTTAAAAAAAAATGTCACTAGAGGGGTCTGAAAACTCGTTAAATCTAGTGACAAAGTTACTAAGTTGGAAACACTGATAGATGCAGCCATTTGGTAGGTGGGATTCAGGAAACTCACGACACACTGTAATTGGCTGACAGATAGACACTCCCCACTGTCTCCCTCCCCTCTGTTCACATAGATTAGAGGTGGTAAATTTGGTTCACTTTGGAGTTTATAGCTCTTTGAAGGTATCTCACAGTTTCATAACTTTCAAAGAGCCATTCAAAACACCCAGTCTTTTGAAAGGTTAGTCTTATGGTTCTGTCAGTGACGTAGTACAGCGTATGTCATTATGTACGACCGTATGTCACTACGTACAGCTGTGTGTAGTGACATACGGATTACGGCTGTACTACGTGGCTTGTCAAGCATGCAACACCCTCTCCCCTCCTGAATGCATGTTCATCAATTATAACAACTGATGCGCTCTTCGCCATTGCCTGTTCGTCTCAGTGGAACAGCAAAGGAGGAGAGTGTGTGTGTCTCCAGCTGAGGAGGAAAACACGAGGAGAGGGGTAAAAAAATGAATGGCTCTTTACTGTTTGCGACTCAGCTCCCTTAGTTCGTGTTAAAGAGTCGTTCAAAAGATTAGGATTTTTAGTGAAGGTCACATTTCTAAATTTGAGTCACTCACTAAAGTGATCTGGTTCACTTGAATTAACCAAGCTGCACCCCACACCCCCATCGCACACCCTGGCCAAAAGGAAAATAAATGAAAGAAAAAAAAAAGCTAAAAAAAAACCTAACCAATGACTTTCAAACGATGGAACAAAACAACTAGAAGAAAAATGTAAAATGTGCAAATCAAATACATGTTCACCAAAACGGTAACTTAAATGTTTGTGAATGTCTATGTTTGACTCATTTGTCTGCTGTTTCCCCAGTGAGTTTTTAACCTGAATCAGAGACCAGATTCATCTGAGCCTGCAGCATTTCCAGTGACTTTTTAACCCAGATCAATGACCCGACTCAACAGTGCTTCCATGGATTCAGCTGTTTTCACAGCAAGTTTGCTAACTTGTGGATTTATCAGCAGCCTGCAGGATCTGGGTTAATTAAGAGTTCAGACTTAAGAGTCCTGATTCCGTATGAGAATTCATTTATCTGGGTGGGTCAGTAACCGACCAGTTCTGTCACAGATCTTTTTTGCAAATACTTGCAAAACTTGTATCTTTGAACATCTGTAGGAAACTGTACACTTGTATGTAAAAGTTTCACTTGCAAAAAAGTTTTAAATTTATTAACAACAGAATATTTATTCAGGGCTATATTTTCAGTTGATCATTTACCCCGTGAAAAGTAACTTAATTGGATTTTAATTTTAGGTAAGTTCCTTTCATTTGATCAGATCTCAGATTTAAATTAACTCACATAAATTTTAGCAAACGAGAAATATACAGTGGCCGACAGGTGCAAATGGGCAGCAAAAAGCTAAATGCAGTGCAAACACGTGAATGACACCAACTTCAAAACACACAAAGACAAAAAACACTTGTACATTGGCTGACAGGTATAAACATGCAGCAAGTGGCAAAATGCGCTGCAAACACATGAATGATGCAAATTTAAAAACACACAAACACAAAAAACAAATGCAACAGAAAAATACTGCTGCCGCTGCAAAAATGCAATCTTGGAAAATAGGCAGAAGCAATAACACTTTAGGCAGCATTTTTGCTGCCTATTTGCACCTGTCGGCCACTGTATATTTCTCTCGTTTGCTAAAATTGATGCGAGTTAATTTTTTTTTCTCTCTCTGCTCCTGGTGAAAGGCGGACGTGTTTCTTTTCTCTCTGTCTCCTGACCCAAAACAATTATTGTTATGTGAATCTGGCTACCTTAGGCCAACCTTGGTCAGCTATCTTTAATTTCTCCCCAGATTTTATGTTAACAAGACGCTCTGCCCCCTCCCTTGCCTAAGGACATCTGTGGATCTGCTCTGGGCTGGCTGATAAACATTCCATCATATTATCAAAGACAATGGCCTCTGTGACATGATTCATGGACTTCTCTACAAACACACACACACTCATACAACACGCACCACACTTCCTCCCACCATCTCTATACACACACACGCACTCTTTCCGCTGTCTCTGCCTCTTCTCTGTCACCCCACTCCCTCCCCTCCTTCACTAACTTAGTTTAATTATCTTAGTAATTCTTATGTTGGCTGTTTAGCAAGCCTTAGTACTGTTAGTTAGTTAGTCTCTTGGTACCTTTAGCTTAGCATTATCATGTTTTAGTTTAGTTATCTTAGCATGTTTCATGTTGGCTTTTTGCGGGTCTTTTTGGTACTATTAGTCTCTTGTACCTTTAGTTTAGCATTATCATGTTTATCCTAGCATTTTTTATGTTGGCTGTTTATGTTGGCCTCTGGTACTATTAATTAGACATGTTGTACCTTTAGTTTAGCATTATCATGTTTCAGTTTATGTTAGCTTATTTAGCCTTCCTGTACATTTAGTTTAGTTTAGTTTATCTTAGCTCATATTTTAGATATTGTTGGATTGTTAGATTCCCAATTGTTTTTTTGTTCAGCTTTAACTTTACCGTGATTTCATTTAGATTATCTTAGCTACTATTTTGACTGTCTTAGCTCATGTTTAGATATGTTTATTTTCATGATTTTATTTAGATTATCTTATATTTGATTTAGATTGATGTTTTGACTTCTGAATCTCTATATTTGATTATGATGTTTTTATCTGTATTTGATTATGTACCTGATTGTTGTTTCTGTGTTGTAAAGCACTTTGAAACGCCTTGCTGCGGAAAAGTGCTATATAAATAAATTTCACTTCACTTTACAACCAGCAAAACACATGCAAAGAAAAAATGCTGCAAGTATTAAAAACACTAAACCCCCTGTAAACACCAGCAAGTAAGAAATGCTCCAAACTCACTCCACAGAACGGAAGTGCACCAGACCACTAGGGAGACTCAAGGCTGGATATTAGATTCATTTTATGGTATAATTTTTTTTTCTTGTCATGATGACAGGTGAGGCTCTGCCTCACCTGCCTCCCCTGACCGCACGTCAATGCAAAAAACAAATTGTCAATCTCTCTATTTTTTTTAAACTGGGAACCTTCTCCTTCTCAGCTTGTCATAACTTTTAGCCAGTTCATACACCAGCTTACTGTTAAGGAACACACCCAATCACTGTGGGTGTTATGGTGTGCATTTTTTTCTCCTCCTGATTTTAGTTTACATGTTTATGTTCATGGTTTTTACTCAGTAAGGGATGGGATTTCAAATGTAATTAGGTAAAAGACTTGAAATAAACAATACTCTGTAAAAGTATAGATTTTAACAATTACTTTAAAACAAAGAACACAATATTCATACTCAATTACAGTAATGCGGGTAAATGTGATTTGCTACTTTCCACCTCTGTATTTACACTCACCAGCCACTTTAATAGGTACACTTGTTAAATTGCTTGTTAACAAAAATAGCAAATCAGCCAGTCATATGGCAGAAACTCAATGCTGTTAGGAATGTAGACATGGTAAAGATGACTCATGGAAGTTTAAACAGGACATGGGAAGGGGAAGAAGGGAGATTTAAGGGACTCTGAATGTGGCATAGTTGTTGGTGCCAGACGGACTGGTCTGAGTATTTCAAACACTGTTGATCTACTGGGATTTTTACATGCAACCATCTCTGGGAATGGTCCAAAAATGAGCACATATCCAGTGAATGGTATTTGTGTGGTATAAAAAGCCTTGTTAATGTCACAGGTCAGAGGAGAATGGGCAGAGTGGTTCGAGAACACAGAAAGGCAACAGTAGCAACAGATGGTATGCCTCATATCTCTTTACAAACAAACCATGAGGCATACCATCTCTCAACACATATTACATCCAACCTTGAAGCAGATGGGCTGTAGCAAGGAATGACTATACCAGGTGTCACTTCTAGCAGTTAAAGACAAGAAACTACAGTTACAGTTCACACAGGCTCACCAAAATTAGACAGTAAGTGATTGGAAAAAGAGCTCCATTCAATGGACTCCAATGGCCTCCAGACACCAAATCTTAATTATATCGATCACCTTTGGGATGTGGTGGAACAGTATATATATATCATGGATGTGCAGCTGCCAAATCTCCAACAACTGAGAGATGCTATTGTCTCAGTGTTGTTATTTCAGCTGCTCCCTTCTGCAGGGATTTGGCTATTGTTTTACACCAGATGCCCTTCCTGGTGAACCTGTAGCCTCAGGATTACAAGACCACAGCACTGATCATTGAGCTACCTCAGCCCCCTTCTATGATGTCAGTATAGATTTTTTCTGAGTGTGTGTTTCCATGTACATGAAAACATTTATAGAAATAGTTCTGTTTATGGGAATAGTTTTAGGGGGGAAAACAAAACAGTTACTGTATGGATAAGGCCTTAATACTTGATATTTTGTTCTGGGATGGTCATCAGACTGACTTTGGTCAATATCTTCAGTGGTAATTATGACTTCCACTCACCCATATTCATTTTCTGTAGCCACTTAGTCCTGTCACAGAAAGGGCACACATTTAATCTTTTATTTATACCACTTTATAGTTACATGCTGATTTTCTGGAGTTTCCTAAGTGAATTCACATAGAACAAACAACCACACACACACGCACAGTCTTTCTTCTAAGGTCTATTTAAAATCCCCAATGACCTAACATGAAGAGCTATAAACTGTGGGAGGAAACTGGAAAAAACCTACACTTGCATTTAGAGAACTGAAAAGAATTAAGATATTTGTGTGTCTAAACTAAAAAAGGTTAATATTGTCTTTAAGGATAGTTTCTTAATCTTTTAATCCCCACAAAATACATAATAAAAATAAACCTTCTGAGCTGTAATTATGAGTTTTTATTCCTGACTTAAAGATAATTCTTTGCACCTGAACAATGTAATTGATGATTTATTTATAGCAAACTGAGGACTTGCAAATTAATATATAAAAATAATGTTTGTTCTGTTTTTTAACATAAAGTTGGCTAAAAACATTTTTTTAAATAATTGCAAATATTTTGTACTTGCTTTGGTTTTTTTAATATATTTGTTTTGATATATTTTACAAGCGACAGCTTCATCTATATTTTATTTATACAAAACACTCAAAACAGTTCCTATTATTGATTGATTTTTTTTTTGTTGATTCTGTTGGGAATGCTACTATATAATTAAAAAAATGGATGCATGAAATTTTTCTCCCCTCCATCAGTCTGATGTTGTTCTAGTCTGACCAAAACATGAGGCTGATTCAGGACTATCAGCATAGACAGATTTACTGTGATGTTACATTTCACAAACCACAAGACAAATTATAAACTTTTTATATACATAAAGCTGTGTTTTTTTTTAAATTAAACACATTAATATAAGACCTTCATATGATTTAGACCTAGAGAATTATACTATTAATTAATGGTTATAAGTCTGTCACTTTGAATTCTACACAAAGCAGACATGTGATGCTTTTGTTCACATACAACTTTAGGATTTTATTACTGATTATTTTAAATTAAATTTGTGGTTTAAAAAATTGCAGAGAGGTGAAAACAGTGTTGTTAAAGGTTTTAGTAAACAGAAAATTTATTTTATACTAAATAAATGGGAACAAAATCTCCTTATTACCATGTAATAATAATAATAATAATAATAATAATAATAATAATAATAATAATGTGTTTTATTATTACAGAAGCTTGAAACTGAAAAAAAGAAAATGGCTGCAATTTTAGCTTTATTTTTTAAAAAAGCCATTCACTTTTCCTGGTCTTTTATCTGAAAAGGTGAGACGTCAGTAAAACAAACCAAGACAGACTGGCAAAATTCTAAGGTGTGGAAAAAGTAAATATTTGACTGAAATTGAAGACAATAAATAGACAAAATAATAACGATAATAATAATAATAATTCTATGAAAGGAAGAGAAACAGTGAAGCCTAAAAGGAAATACATGGAAAAACATAAAATTATCCAAACAAAAGCAACAGTAGAATAATAGAAAAGAACTAAGTAAGAATATTACGTAATTTTTAATCCTTCTATGTAGTACCTGTTTTTTGAACAATAATACACATTTCAAAGCTGCTCACTGCAAGCAACACATATTGTTTTGTAAATGAGGCCCATCCTGATCTGCTTTTTATAACCCTTCTGTGACCTCTGGGTCAAATTGACCCAAAGTTACAAGGGCTTCTCTACTACTCTATCTCTTTAACACCAAGTTCATGTTAGACAGAAACTGAACACTGACTTCCATCCAGGAATCAATTCTCTGTATACAAACATTCTGTTCATCTAGGATTTACCTCACAGACTCACAGATGGTACATTTGGCAACGATTTCTATATTTAAAAAAAAAAAACGAAAAAAAAAAACATTTGTTGTGGTTGTCGCAGTGACTCAACAAATAATCTTGACATTTACCCAGCTGTGTAAGGAAAATTTTAGTTATTTGAACAACTAGTCAATAAAAATACAGGAACACAAACACCCCTCCACACATTTATTAAAATAAAAGCAAAATATATATATATTGTTCCGTGTGCAACATTGTCACATGAGAAGGAATTCATAAGAGAAAAGAACCTCACTCAAAAATAAAACAAAAATCCCACTTTGAAATACATTAAAAACAAACTAAAGAAAAAAAAATAAGTGTAAGCAATAAAGTAATTTGCTGTTGTAAATATCTCTTACCTGAGTGTTTTATAGCAGTAATAATAGTTAATCTGTTTGCTGTATCATTAATACAAGTTTTATTATCATTGTTTTATAAACTTCACTGACAAACTATACAAACTAAACATGTTTATTTTTCAGTGGTATTTGTAAAAGTGGTTTCACAAACCACCAAACCAACAGAAATATGTAGAGTATGTAAACACCAGGAAACAAACAAAGAAAATTTTGTTTTTCAAAAGCACAGACCAGACTCAAATATATTAAATATATACACACACAGGTTTGTTTATATTCCTCAATATAAGAACATCAGAGTAAAAAATCTTTTAACTCAACTTTAAATAATAATTGTTTTTTTCCTTAAAATTATCATTGACATATTTTTTTTTTCTGTTTAATTTCTGTTTTAATAACATTTCTTATATCTGCATATTCATTGTAATTGTTTAGATTTTATTGTATACCTATTTGAATATAATTTAACCAAAGGTACACATTTTTTTCATTTTATGTTGTGTTGTATATTAATATTTATAATATTTTGTTATAATATGTTTATATTATATTGATAGTTTTTTTTTTTTGTTCACTGGGAAACAAAACATACACAACAGAATTTTACTTTGCCCGAGAGAAGACTTTTGAAGCATGCACTCTTGCTTTTGTTCTTTCTGTTTTCTGTTTGTAACAAACAACACCAAAATCTAATTTATTAGCATTGTTCCCTCATCTAAAGTAAATGACAAGATCAAAATTAAAATGACCTCAAAGTTTCAGACAATAAACAACACTGCTTCAAAGACATCAACAACAAATATTTGCCCAAATGTCTGGTCTGTTGGCTTGAAACTCCACAAAGGCCTTAATGCCATTACTTATTCAGCAAGTTTATTGGTGTGTTAATAATTGATCAACCAATTAAGGGGGGAAGTTGGGGAGATATGAGCCTCTTTACCAGTGGGCTTTTGGTAAGTGCATAGTTTGGTGGAGCACGACAGAGTGGCGCCAATGAAAGTCACTTTTGACCAGCGCATAAAATTCCTTTTCATACTAATTGACCTGAGCTTGGGTTACAGTGAAAAACAAAAGCTGCACAACAACTAGCACTTTTCTGCAAGTGCAATGATGTTCTTTATTTTCTTTTTACCAAACACTCGCATCTAAATCAAAAAACATGTAAAGTACACACTGAGGGCCAATGAGGATGCAATATCTTACCTGCTGGAACTTCAGCATGTGAGCTGAGTGTTGGGAACAATGGAAGAAGGACTCCTCTCTTCCTTACAATATCAGTGTTTGTCTGATAGTAAAAAAACAAAACAAAACAAAAACACGTCTATCATCTTCATATACACATCAGATGTAAATGTATATATTAAGTTTTCATTAAAAAAGACAATGCTTGTAAATCATCTAAAGCAGCATTTGGATGACAGGAAGAAACAGTGCAATTTAGTTCAAATATAATTGTGTTCCCTTAACTGTTCAGCTTCTCCCAGCCTAACTCTGTAGCTTAGGTTGATTGGAGTCTTTAACTATTTATATCTGCCACCTAACAGCAAGAAGGTTGCAGTATGGAGTTTACATTTTCTATCCATGCATACATGGGTTTTTTCCAGGTACTTCAGAAATAATTCTAACTCTAATGCCCCTTTTCCACTGGCTCTACCACAGGAGCCCCACTGTACTTGGCCTGACTTGGCCAAGTACTCTATAAGTACTCTATAAAAAATGCATCACGTTTCCACTGGCAAGTTTGGTTGGGAGCAGAGGAACGCCTCCTTGTGTTGTGCGCTACCGAAACTTGGCATCATTTGTGGAGACAACGGAAGAGCTATGGACAACGTTGGCCCTATGCTGTTGCTGTTTTTTGAACTTATGGGGATTCTCCTGCGACTTCAGGAAGAGAGGCGCAGTGGAAGAAACGCTCTGGATGCAGCGATTGTTGCGCAGAGCAGGACAGCTGTTATCTGCCAGAGATTTCAGGCTTTACAGCACCTTTAGCTGGGGAATAGATGGCATAAATGTTGCAGGGTAAGCTAATGCTGTTGTTTATAGTCCTATTACTTCGCTACCGTTCCAAAATTGTCTATCGTTGTCTTGTTCACTCTTCTTACGCTTTAATCTGACCACACCCATGACCAATGAATGAACAGGAGCTAAGCTTGCGTCACCAACGAAAGCAGGGCCGGCTCGCTGGCCCTACTCCAAAGCAGGGATCGGCCTCGAAAAAATGCTGGTGGAAACGCGTGCAAAGCAAGCCGGGAAGAGTGAAGCCGGGACCTTTAGAGCTGGTGGAAAAAGGGGCATAAGTTGTCCCTTGGTGTGAGTGAGAGTGTGAATGGTTGGTTGTCTTGTTTTTCTCTATGTGGTCCTCTGATTGACTGGAGACATGTCCAGGGTGTACCTAACTTCTACCACAGTGACTGTTGGAGATAGGCACTAGCGATAGGCACTCAGCAAGGAAAAATCTAGTTAAGAAAAGGGATGGATGGATGGATGTTTATGTTTGCACTTAAAATCGGCTACTGTCAAGGTAAAATGCCCTGAAAAAGACTGTTCTGTTGTTGTTGTTTTTGCACCGTATGTCTTCAACTAAATGGATTTTGTGAATGTCTTAAAATTTAAGACAATTAAATAAATAAAACACCAATAAATTATGAAGCTGAAAATATTGTTTCCTTATCATTTAAAATTTGTGCTCATCAAGTTCAATGTTTATAAAGTGTTTATAAACATACAGTGACAGAATATTCTTTGAAACAAAAAATATTTTCTTTAAAAAAGTTTTTATATATATATATATATATATATATATATATATATATATATATATATATATATATATAAAACACCATTTCTTCTATGCACACTCTAGGTCTTAGTGCTTTACAGTAATGATTTCTTTCCAAGAGTCAATGTATTCTTCCAGTGAGGCCTTTAAGAGAGCTGTCTAATGCTGACCATTCATCATGTTGTTGCAAAACACTTGTCAAGGCAGTCAATAAAAGTGGCATCGGTGATTCCATTTATTGTACATGAACACAAATATCACCCACTTGGGCCACACTTTCTACCTTGCACAGATTACGGTAGAAGCATTCTTAGAATGAGTGACTCCAATGAGACTGTAGTCACCCTTTAACATCATGCTTTATCTCGTTTAAATAGTTTTTAAAAATTTTTGCCAAATATTTGTGTGAATTATTAACACATACCCCAAACACGAATTGATTATGCAAAATATCACATAAGATTACAAATAATGTTGTTTTTGAGGTCTGATCAAAAAGGCTACAACTCTGTCATGTCTCATCAAAAGATGTTTTTGTTGTTCCATCAGCTTTGCTTCCTGCTTCCTTTGTTTTAACCCAAATTAGCATCCCAACTCGTCTGCATTAGCAACATTTTTTGGTGAGTTTTTAACCCGATTTAGAGACTTGGCTTTTCTGAATCAGCAACATTTCTGGGGATTCTAATCTTATTTTCAGTGAGTTTGCTAACTAGGGGACTGTGAGTCCTGATCTAGTGTGAGGATTCTGATCTTTATCCCTGGTGAGTGATTCCACTTCTACCCTCTTCATGTCAGTAACAAGGATGAACACACTAACAATGTGTATTTCTTTTTAGCTGTTAAACAGAGTACTGAAATGTTTGTAATATAAAAACATTTTGCAACATTGCATTTGCATATAAATAATGTCATGCATAAATAATGGTGCAAGAGTTTGACTCATTTCTTTCTGTTCTGATTCACAACCTGCTGCATCTAAGCTTTCAAGTTCACCAATAAAACCTTTACATTATTAAATATTGGCAAAAAATGCTGCTACAATAGCTTTCATGACAACTGTAAGGTCAGAGCCAGTTGCAAATGTAACACATCACAGAACAAATGAGCTTGTTGGTTATTACTTATTAGTCCCACTGCAACAAGGAAAGTCAGCTCTCTCTAACAAGTCAGTCCTAGCTGTATAGTTTCTTTTATCTGCTTTTTTTTCCTCTGATAATTATTTAAGTCTCTTTTCACACTTTTATGGTGTGCTGTATTGTAGCAAAAGTACTGTTTCTAAGTTTCTCCAGACTTTAACATTTTTGCAACAGGAGGAGAAAATACTACTAAAATATTGTATTCAAGTAAAAGTACAATAATTTTTGTTGAAAGTTTTTGTTGTTGAAACTCCTAAATGGCCTATCTTGCTCTAGACGTTGATTAGAGTTCATTCTTGTAGCTACAATGAGACATTTCTTATTCACAATAACATAAGATGATATAAAAATAACCTTTAAAACAGTGGAAGATATGAATATTTGTAGTGGATGATGGTGGTAATATTGTGTATCTGGACTAACACATTATAAAATCCTATCAAGCGCATTTCAACAACTAAAGCACCTTATTTGAGATTTGAGAAACAAGCTTTATAAACAACTTTATGTCCATTTTTACCACACTGACAACAACAAGAAGAGCGGCTAAACAATTCTCACATACAAAGTCAGAACATATTCAGCCCTTGGCAGCACTATAAAGTCTGGTCTAACTGTAAAATTTGTTAAATATGTTAACTGTAATGCGCGATGTGTTGCTGACAGTGCATAGAAGCAGCAATGAACTGGTGAAGAGGAATTTGAGGGGAGGAAGAGGCTGATGACATGGGGAGAACACAGAGAACTGACATGAACACAGGGAGCAACATGAAAAAAATAACAGAAACACAAAAATAAATAAAGTGTCACAAAAAAACATAAAAAAACACAGACTATGACATTATTTAAGTATTTCTAGGAAAGTCTTACCAAATTTATGTTCATTTATGTAAATACTAAGCACCAAAAGAACATAAACTCAAAGTCCAGCGACATAAAGGTGGTTAGTTTGATACAAGGGAAAGAAAAGCCATCTGCTTTCTGCTGGTTTAAAAAAAGAGGACAGGAATGTCACAAAACATTCTTCCTATCATCCAATAATGTGTGGATGATTATGTTACAAATCATTTCTCTAATCAGATATATTGTTTGTAAAATCCTGTTGTGAGTCTGATGCACAGAGGACTGTCTGCCTGGGCAGAGAACAAACAGCAAGTGGCCCTGCATTTGCCAGAGAAAACAAGGATTAAGTGGACAAAGGAATGTAATGATAATCAATAAAACACAAGCATTTCTGGTTTATTCTGACAAAATCACTAATAAGTACAGTTCTAATAAATCAAATAAAACAATGAATCATTTTACAATCGTCAGCTACACAACCATCAACATCTCTTACTGATTTAGTAAGACCATCCTCCCTGATACAATCAGATGTTCTTATGTTTTTTATGATAGTATCCATCCTGTCAGTTCCTGGAGAAGTAATAGAAATAGTAATAGTATTATAGAAGTAATAGAAATATTTTTCCATCTCTTTCTGTCATGCTGTGTGTGTAGCAGTTTGTGTAGAAAAAACAACTAAAACTAAAAGCAGAATAAAGTCTGAATCACACAGACCTGCATTCATCACCAATTTGTTGTTGGACAGAAGACAGAAACAGACAATTTTATGTCCCTAAATATTATGAGGTTATATTTATTTGCTCAAGATAGTTGAGCACACCCTGAGACTGATGTTTGCACACCATGGGACTCTCATGAGCACTTTGAGTTTTGAAAAGAAAATATTAATCTGAGCGAACAATAATCTTGCTTGTGTGCGCTCAACTCTCGCACAGGTTCATATAACCTCTGCTGTGCGCAATGACATACACCCACACGCTCATGCACAGCATTTCTTCTCTTTTAACATTTCCTGTGCACTCAGCTCTGCCTTGTACTTTGCTCAGGTTGGCACAGTGTATGGCAGGCTGTTTTAACATTTAATCAAATCACCCTTCTCTCTCTAATTACCAATCAAGGGATCAGCATGAGAATTTCTTCAGGTCACAATAACATTCTTACTAGACAGAATTGGAATTAACATTTTTCACAATCACATTATTATCTGTAGAAATTAAAATTTACAAGTTAAAAAATTTCCTTTTCCTGCTATCTATTTTATGTGTAGTCTAATGTTTTGTGTGTTTGGACTATCAATCATGCCTGACTGATTAGCTTTTAAACATTAAAAATAGTACAAAAAATATAATTATAAAAACAAAATTTGGGTCTAGACATGATTTATGTAGACATCTGTTGTTCTGCCCTTTAAGTAATTGTAAAATAGGTCTCTGGCGTTAATTTTGTGACAGTGACGCTTTTATTTTGAAGGTCAGCCTGGACATGTAACAGGGAGTCAGCCATATTTGTTGTTTTGTTTTTTTTTTAACTTTTTTTTTTTTTTATTGCTATTGCCATCTTATACATCAAACATGGTATCGGAAACTGATGTACACAAACCCAAGAAAAAAACCTGAAGAAGCCGACCCAAACTGCTTCCATACATACAGAAGAAACAAAGAAAAAAGCAAATAAATAAATATGAGAATAAACAATAATAAATAAAAAAACAGAAAACAAAACAAAAAACAAACAAACAAAAAAACAAACATAAGGGGTTTTCCAACAGTTTCAGATTGTTTATAATATTAAACAGTTCTGCATCTTGATGTTTGTCCATGAATTTCAGAGAAGAGAAGAGGTGGCAGAGTTCTTTGTGAAAGATGGGGAAAGATGGTTTGACTTTAAGAAAACGACATTTGTGAATGAAAAACTTGCCCATGATAATTATTAGATTTAATAACCTTTCAAAATTCTTTTCTTTTCTCAGAGTCCCAAAAATAATGTCTTTCTTAGAAAGTTCTGGTAAGTTAGGATTTTTAGGGAAAAGCCANGGGATAAACACCCGAGAAGATTTTGAAATGGGCTTCCTTAGCTTTTGGAGGAACGGGAAGATTTAAATAATTTGTTCTAACTTTTTCCTTTTGAATCTTTGAGAAGAAATGTGATATAAAATTTGGGTTTGATACAAAAGGAAACAGAGTACTAGTAAAGCATTCCCTAATTTTTAAATTTTTTAGTTTATTATCTGTGATACTGTGCCCATTAATCAGAAGTCCAGGTAGCTTAGGGGTTCTGTAATCAAGGATATTGTAAAGTGATTTTGCTGTACATAAAATATTTGGGGGAATAGCTCTAATAATTTTTTGAAATTCACTTTAATTTATTTGCAGGTTATATTTAACACTGAAGTTTTCAAAAGACAATCTCTCCATTATTTAATAAGTGCATCACAGATCTTTGTTAGTTTTTCAGTCAGTTACATGTGAGGAAGTTCATCCACTGTAATCTGCTTTCTGTTTATGCCATCGACATCACCGTCTGTAAGTTTTGATTTAATATTCAGGAGTAGAAATTCATTTAAGGTGTATATGTGGAGATTGTTTATAGTAAATGTAAGATTTAATTACCACAGCTGACACGGATGGTTTCAAGCTGGTTCACTTTAAAGCAAGCATGATTTTCTAGATTTTCTGTGTGTTTAATTCTCTTCTGATGACGCTAAGCTAAAAGTGATTATTTTGTTTCTATCTTACAGTTTTACTCCATGTTAAAAGTGTACGTGGTTCATCAAAATAAATTGGAGCTAAGGAAGCTACATCCTGACTCACATATTCATTCGACTGGAGTTAGGCTTACTGCTAAATTGTGTTGGACAAACACAAGGAGAGCAGAATAGTACAAAGACGTAGTGCAGCTGGCTAAACAGCATTAAAGCAGCTACATCGACGGATATGGATGAAGCACACCTCGAAGGAGCGAGACCAAAAGACATGAAGCCTTTTCAAGATGGGGCATCGGTTAAAAGCAGTAAAAGTGCTGGTTCCCGTTCAAAACGCTCATCAGTCTGTGCTGCAGCAGCACACGCTAGGGCCAAAGCTGAAGCAGCTCGTGCACGTGTTTCATTCGCCCAGAAAGAGATCAGCATTAAAGTCGACAAAGCTAGACTAGAAGCCAACCTTGAAGCTCTCAATCTTGATAAAGAAGTGGCAGCTGCTATCGCCTAAGCTGAAGTTTTGGAAGCAGCAGCAGATTTAGAAAACGAAGAACACCGTAGCTGGAAAAGCTTTCCCAACGTGGTCCAGAATACACATGAACGTATAAGCAACTACATGAAAGACCAATCTATGCAGCTTAACCAACACACTGAATCCGTCAATACGTCAGCGATATCAGAGTATACCATCGAAAATAACCCGCAACCACCAACCAAGGACATCATTAAAGAGGAGTATATTGAGAAAGACTGCTGGCCTCCACCATTTCAGCCACAACGAAGTTTAGAAGCATCTAACCCACATCGGACCACTCACATCTGGACTTCACCAGCTCAGCTAGCTAGAGAAGACCACTTCCCAGTTCAAAATGAGGTATAGTTACAAGAACCAAAGTCCAATATACTTCGGCCAATGAGAATGACCGAGGTAAGATCCTGTGGGACTTCCACATCCAGACAGACAAAATGGTAATGGCGAACCAACCGGACATTGTGGTGGTGGATAAACAACAGAGGAAAGCAGTTGTGGTGGATGTAGCAATACCGAGTGATTGCAACATCAGGAAAAAGGAGCACGAGAAACTGGAGAAATACC
>NC_051435.1:31372933-31388563 GCF_001649575.2 Kryptolebias marmoratus | reverse complement strand
TTTTTTTTTTTTTTTTCTTCTTTTTTCTGGTTGGGAAAAAAAAAATTCACCAAACAAATCTCTCACTGATTCTCCTGGGATTGTCTTTTATGTTTGCACAGCTCAAAGGAGACTTAAAGGGATAGTGCAAACCTTTTGAAGTGAGGCTCTGAGGACAGGTTAGGAACAATTAATATCTTACCTGTCGTAGATGGCTCTTTGAACGACCTCAGAGTGATGAGCTAATGTCTAGTCTGACCGAACCCTTACAGCTATTTCAACACCCTCCGTCCGTCCGGGTTGTCTTGTGAGCTGGATGACTTGAAAAATAAACGACGTTCCAACTTCCACGTCTACGCGTAAGTCAGGTCGCTACTGAAGATTGGGTTGCCATGTCCAAATCCAAGATGGCCACCATCATATTATATAGATATATATATATATATATATATATATATATATATATATATATATATATATATATATACACACACACACATTTATTATTGTTAGGCATAAGCACCAAAGGTGGGCCTATTAATTGTTGTTGGAGGCCTAAGTATGCACAAAAGGTCATGGAATTTTGCAGAAACATCAAGGATGATAAATTCATTTGTATTTTATTGGATCAATAATGGGTGTGGCAAAAATATCTGAAGAATATCTACCTTCAATAATAGCCACTCTAAATAGTTTAATTTAAAAACAAAAAAACTGAGTATGCAAATTCTATAGCCCAGAAACTAGAAAAAAATAAGTTTCTTCAGGATATGGCTTAAACACTCCTAGATATTTTGAAGTATCTAGTATAGTATCCTTCCATGGCACATGGGTTTAAAAGTTAACAAAAGCTGGAGTTTTCACAGGTTGTGGGTGTGGCTAAACCTAAAACAACTTTCACATAAATTATCTGATTTGCACCTAAATGCATGTTTATTTGCAGTCCAGTCCTCAACAGACCTTAGCCCTGCCCACTGACAACAGGACATTGCTTGTTTTACTTATATACAACATTCTGTGACAACTGTGTTTGATAAAAGCTAACAGTTTGACATTACTTGGTATTAAAAATTAACTTTTTCCTGGATGGCTTGGTTTTGACAGTGCAGCAAATTTAGACATCTTGCTATAACAATAGATGTTGGTGTATTTTTGACATAATTTATTCAATATGCACTAAAATTGCTCAGGAATATTTTTTTGTGTAGAACTGAACACATGTACCAACACTTATGTAAGAATGACAAAATAGAGTAACTGCACCTCCTAGACAATTTCAAATATTCAGCTCCATCCCCTGCTTTTCTTGAAAAAATGTGAAACTTGGTACATACTTGTAAACAGTGGCTTCACTAGGCCTGGCTTCAGCCCCCCTAAATAATTTTGGTGTCAAAAACATTTTTTTTTTTTTTACAAAAATTCAATATAATGTGGCCAGAATATGAGTTTAAATAAATAACCATATATTATTTCATTATTAACTCAAATATATGATCATAAATCTGTCAGTTTTCTTTTTCTTTACAGTGTAAGATGAAGATCCTCTTTGGTGTGTCGTTATCAAATCCATTCCACTTGTTCATATAGAGTACTCCCTCACCACATGAAATCCAGTCCATGTTTTTCTTACAAACTTCATTATCCGATCCATTCCACTTGTTCATATGACATACCCCCACACTACATGGATTCCAGTCCACATTTTCTCTGCAACCGTGATACCAGAGTGCTAGCAAGTTTACAAGCAGAGCCAGCTAAGAGCAGCATGAACATTAAGTGAGCAGACCAGGAGAATGTTCAATAAAAAATGGAAATATGAAAGTTTGTCCAATAAAGTAAGTATTAATCATCACTGCTTTTGTAAAATATATAAAGAGTAGATGCATCATGGACTGATATTGCTGCTGTCAAGCCACATGGCCGCCATCTTGGAAAAGTCGCTGGCTCCACTCTGTGTAATCTGTTTGGCAGGCACAATGACGTATCAGTGTGTTAAATCAATCATAACTCGCTGAATACTGAACTGTTTTTGCTGGAAACCTTAAACATACAGCTATCAAAGCTACATTTATAAGAAGAATACATTGCTCAACTTACTTAAATATTCTTAGTAGTGTTAACTAATATAATATTCCACTATGTGATATATTTTCAACTGCAGAAATTATTAGTAAGCTTCTTTAAAAGTTATTCCAGTCAGCTTTTCTGTTGTCTGTATTTTGTCGTTAGGATGAGACATCAGAGATATGGTGAAATAATTACATGTGAAAAATACTGTCTGGGCCACCTGTGGAAGGTTTACTGGAGAATGTTATAGCAGTAATATCCGTTTTCTACAGAAGCATTTTTGTGTCAGTTAATCTAAATCAGTGTTACTGAGTAACTGAGATTTTATATAATATATAAATATATATATAATATATAAAGTCACAGTTGGACTTCATAACTGGGTATACACCAGCACCAAAAATTATTGTGTAAATTAGCTGTACTTTGTGACAACACAGCGCTCTTTGCATACAGTTTTAGATAACACATGTGGGCTCTTTGTGAGTAAGTAGTATTTGTAAAATATGGCACTGTAACCATATGTACATTTTTCTTGTTAAAACTGTAAACATATTTCCTGTTTGTTGATGTTCTGAATAAAAATATAATTGGTTGCTTAAAACGTTTACACAGTAAGGTATCTGTTAAATGTGTCCAAAAATGTGGAAAAGCAACTGAGGTTTTGTTAGCTGTTTGAGAAATTTTGTTCCCGTCCACTACGTTTGCTCACATCCTGTGCATCTCCTGGGGGCTAAGCCCCCCTTGTCCTTAAAACCAAGTGACGCCCCTGCTTGTAAACTAATAAAACCTACCAAAAACCTCTTGAACGCAACATCTAAACCTAACAGAAAGGTGGCCATTTCAAATAAAGGAAATGTGAAATACTGAAATTTATATGCACATTTTAACAACTCCTAAAGATTTCAATTTATCAGGTTGAAAATCTAAACATTTACTCCAATGATATCAGTGAATAAAAGTTATTAAAACCTTTAGACTATATTGAATGGTGCAGGAGTGGCTTGACATTAAACTTTAATGTTTTGCCACAAAACAGCAAGCACTTAGTTCACACATAATGCTTGTGCATACTTATTTGACAGGCAATACACATGTACATGTATATATTAAACAATATGCAGTACACTATACAATTTAGTGTCCTCACCAATTATTTGCCACCAAACAGGTAGTGGCACATCTTAGAGGTACTGTCTGATCTCTGTCAAATTCATCATGAGCCTTGGGCAGAATACACCTGCATGGTAAAATCAAGGCTCCTTTACAGCACCATCTACTGTCTTCACACACATCCCAGAGGGCCCAATTTGAAAAGTCATTGAACCTCAATTCCTACTAATAAGAAACAGAACTTTTTTCAAATGTTTAAATTATTTACAATCTGACATTTGGTGATTAGGACCCGAGTCAGTATAATCTTCCTTTAAACTTCCTCTGTTGCAATCTTCAGAGAAAAAGTTTAAAACATCAATAATACAAGCTACAAATGTCTGACAGAGGACTCCTGTATAACAAATGAAGACACAACTCATGGGTCAAAGCAGTTTCAGTTTATCAGTGTAATACTGAAATGACTGTTTAACCAAAGACGTGATAAATGGTAATCAAGTTGGTGTCCTAGCATAATAAGGTAAATTTGTGTAATAAAACAAATTTAGAAAATGGCTAGAGTACCATAGAGCACATGCCTCCCTAGTCCTGTGGATGTGGTCTTAATTTTTTTATGCATTTATATGCTTAATTATTTGTTAGTATTTTGTAGGTGTGTGCCTTTAAATCCCAATAAATCTGTGAAATCTTAGGGCCACAGTGCTGGACCCACTGATTTATTTTGTCATTGTGACTATACAGTGGATTACAAAAGTATTCATCCCTTTTGATATTTTTTTCTATTTTGTTGGCTTACACATAGAATTAAAATTATGTTTTTAGTTTTTATAAATAATTTTACAGAAAATACTTTAAACTGTGAAGTTAATTGATGAAAAGTAGCTTGTTTTAAATCATTCTAAAAACATAAAACTGAAAAACAAATGGTTTGTGCATATGTATTCACCACCAGAAACCTAATTCTCTGTGACAGTATCCTGTATAGCAGTTCCAGCATCAAGTCTTTTCAGGCCTGTCTCCACAAGGGCGTAGGAATAAGTTTACAATTGGGGGGACACATGTCGGAAATCTGAGATTCGTAAATATTCTCAACAAAAATATATCTTAAATTAAGTACGCTATTTTAAAAAAGGCTATTTCATCTTTTACTTTATTCTTTTATAAATGTGTCTTGCAAAAATAATGTTGCACCTGTGTAATTGCATTTAAAATTTACATAATGCATTTGTTCATAAGATGTGCGCATATCACCAAACAAAAAGACTGGAGTCTTTTATTAAGTATAGGGAGATGTCTTTCAAGGGCTTCAGTCCTTAGCATATTTAGTGTCCGCATACGTACTAGAAAATCAAATATTTCAGTTGGATTAAAAACAATTCAGTAGGTCACACAAGTGCAAAGTTTGATATGTTTTATTTTGTCAAACTTGCAATGTAGTGAACAAATTATTCACACTTTTAACATTAAGTAAAAGAAGAAAAGAAAAGCAATCAAAATATGCCTTTTCAGTTTGTCAAACTGTATGACTAATAAAACCCAATCAAAAATGAAGAAATATTTACAAACAATAAATACACATTTAATAGACAAGCTTTTTAACTCACTCCCTACAGTGTGCTTTAGCTGTTGGAAAAGCAGTTAGCACTGAGAGATATTCAGTTTACGAAGCATTGTTGATTTTCTTTTGTTTCTTTTGTTTATAGGCCACATAACCCTAGGTAGAGATCAACACCTCTGTGCTTCTGAACAATTGCACTTTACAGCCCTGCTTTTATAATTTGCCATAAATGTGCCAGACACATGAAAGGATAGCAAACACTGGCCTAGGCAAAAGAGACAAAAAAAATTTCTGCCTTTCATTTGCAACCACAAATTGCTTGCAAACTGACTTCTTGTCCAGTAAGTCAAGCTTATTCTTATGTACATGACAGACTGCAACATGATTAAGCCTGTTTTGAGTCATTGTAGACCGGAGCCATGTTTTGAGCCTTCGAAGCACACTGAAACTTCTCTCTGCCTCAGGATGAAATGGGGACCAAAAGCAACCTGACCAGAGTTTCCACTTGCCCAAAATGTCTACAGACCTCTCCAGGCAGTCCACCAATGATCCCTGCAGCTTCTGCACATTTGCTAAATGAGTAGTTCAGTCTAAACATAGAAAGCTGCACTGAAAGTAACTCTCTGTTCAACTCTGGGTATTTCCCAATGACTGCAGCATCAATCACTTCACTGAGAAGTGTCTCTTCCAACTTTTGCAAAGTCAGCAAGTCATCCTGGTTAAATAGCCCAGTGAGCTGTGCATCTACAACATCCAATACTTTAAAGAATTCACCTCTGTAGTGGCCCTTGGCACATTCAGGTTGATGTGCTTTAGCTCCTTCAGTGAAGCGTTTTGGGGGTGGTCTTGTCTGTGTAACTGTGATGGGTTTAACACCCAAAGACTGAACCTCAGCCATCGCCTTTTCAAACAGAGTGTTGAAACTTTCTTCATTTCTTTTAACCTTAAGTGAGGTCTGAACAACTTTCACAGCACTCCTCATTCCAGCAATGGTTTCAGTTCTCTTCTGGAAAGAGATGCTCAGGCATTCAAGCTCATCAATCACAGATGAGGCAAGGACCCAAAACTGTTTTGCCTTTCCTAAACTGCCCCAGCAGTCCATTAGCAGTGGATGCTGTGTTTGAGGCACCAGAAGCCATCTCCTGCAAGCTAGCCAGCACTGACCCATACTGTGACAAAACAGCTGTGATTGCTTTGCTCTGTACTGCCCATCTCGTGGTGCAGAGGGGTTTTATTACAGTGCACGATGGATTCTCTGCATGTGCTATTGATGCATGGATTGCTTTAAACTTCCCTGACTGAGAGAAAAGGACTCCAAGCTGTTTCACCCAATCCAATGTGTCTCTGATCAGAACTGAGGCTAAACAAGCTTTCTGTGCAATTAAATTAGTACAGTGGGCTCCACAATGAACATAAAGTGCTAGTGGCTGCTCTTGCTTTATCAGTGCCTGTGCACCTGCATGCTTCCCAGACATATTAGCTGTTCCATCATAAGTTTGACCTCGTAAACCATGCATTGGTAAGTTTAATTTGAGCAGCACATCCTTAACAACAGCAGCAAAGCTTTTTCCTGTTGTTTCAGAAACGAAGTACAAGCCAATAAACTCTTCATGGGGCTTCATGTCACTGTCAACGTAATGTAGACAAATGCTTTCTTGTTCTTTCCCAGAAATGTCCTGTGTTCCATCCATAATAATTGCAAACTCAAGAACTTGTAGGTTTCTGATTGGATCCGCTATTTCACTGACAATACTATTGCTCATAGAACACAAGATTTCATTCTGTATCTGTGGACTTAGGTATTCTTTCTGAGACCTCTGCAACCACTTAGCCAAAAGGGCATCATCTTCTGCCAGATTTTTTCAACAGTTGATTTTTGGAAGAGATCATGTCTGCAGGTGGTTGACAGACAACAGGAGGGTCAACACTCTCATTCTCATCAGATGAGAATTCCTCAATATCAGGGTCCTCCTGAACACAGTCCTCTGTCTCAGAGACAATATCCTCTAAGTCCAAGAGCTGTTCCAAAACATCTTTGACAGTAAACCTTTTCCCAGAAGACATTTTCAAAGATAGAGCGTGCAGATTGCAGTATACTCAGAGCACAATGAGGAATGATTTGGATAGAGGACTGAGATGCAAGCTTTTATATTTGTTCCTCCCTGATTTTGCATGAGGGTGGCACAGTGGAGTAGTGGTTAGAGCTGTTGCCTCCCAGCAAGAAGGTTGCAGGATTGCTTATCGGCCTGGGGCCTTTCTGGGTGGAGTTTGCATGTTCTGTGCACACATGGGTTTACTCCGGGTACTCCGTTTTCCTCCCACAGACCAAAAACATGCATGTTAGGTTAATTGATGACTCTAAAATTGTCCCTAGGTGTGAAAGTGTGAATGGTTGTTTGTCTCGTTTGTCTATATGTGGCCCTGTGATGGACTTGCGACCTGTCCAGGGTGTCCCCTGCCTCTCGCACAATGACTGCTGGGGACAGGCACCAGCGCCCCGTGACCCGGAATGGAGAAGCGGGTAAAGAAAATGGATGGATGCATTGATGGATGGAAGATTTTGCATGAACTACCAATGTCCTTGCGGGAATACCACACACACACACACATTCATGCTCATGGTGCGGGAAGTATCAAAATAATAAATAAATAAATAAAACTCAACTCGAACAACTCAAATGTATCAACTGCACCTGCAGATGTGGTCATGTTAGGTCTCACACACTGACACACAAGTTTTAACAGCTAAAACAGCTTGGGGTCAAATTGACCCCTGAGGACGACCAATGCGTGCAATATGTGTTCAGCACATTGAAAAAATATCATCATGAAAATTTTATGTTTTATCAGTTGTCCCCATCAAATTAGGAAAAGTCATGAAATATGAAGCAAAAGAAAAAAAGTAAACTACTATTTTTTGAATGATAAACATTGAATGGGATCAAATTGATCCCAAGGACGATAGGAGGGTTAAACTGACTGAGACAGTCACAGCCATGAAGAGTCACCTGTCACGCTGTCAGGATTTATTGTTTTGTGTTCTTATAGTTGTTTTATTTCTTCTTTAGTTTTATGTCATAAGTCTTTGTTGAGTTTTTGCTCCTTGAGTTCTTGACATCATTCACTTTCCTCTGCTCAGTACTCATTAGCCTGCCTTTACCACCCACACCTGTCCTGCGTTTCCAATAAGTCACCTGTTTTTACTCCCTTGTTATCCTGGGCTTTTAAAACCCAGTCACTTTCCTCACTTACTCACTGGTTCATTGTGTCACTTTCATTTGCTGTCTAGTTTCCCCTCCTTTCTCGCCCTGTGTGTCTTGCAATCTTGGATTTTGTAGGTTTTTTTGTTATTTAGTTCTGTTGCTGCCAAGTCAGCCTTTTCGTTTTTGTTTTAAATAAATTAGTTTCTTCCTGGAGCTCATCATGAGTATGCATACTGAGTTCACCTCACTAACCAAACCCGACACACGTGGTCCTTTTAAGTTCATAGATTTAAAAGTTTTGATGGAACAGTTGGCTGTACATTACAGCTGTAATTTTCTAACAGCCTCAGCCAGCTGCTTCTCAGCAGAGCAGTAGAAGCAAAAATAACTCCATTAAAGCTCACTGGTTTTGCCGCTTAACCCTCTGGGGTTCAGGGTGACACTGGACATTTGTAGACTATTTTTAATTTTCCTTCATATTTCATCCTAAAAATAGTTTAACCTGCTATGTTTGGAGTCATTTTTTAGCACAACCTCACAAGTGGGAATTTCAAGTTATTTCTTTTAGTTTGGACCTACTGTATTAACACAACAGACCTAAAATCACCCAAAAACATTGACTGTGAGAAGAAAATTCTCACGTTTTTTTTTTACTGTCAAAACCACAAACAATGTTTTTACAACTTAGAATGCAAATATAATCAGTAATATTCATAAACACATGAACAAATTGAGCAAACAAAGTTATACACATTTTCCATTACAATGGTGACAATTTCTTAGGCGTTTTTTTAGGCAAAATAATCAGAAGTTCTAGTAAATTGCCATCAATCTTTTGTTCCACTCATATAAACAGTTTATGTGCGAAACAAGGCAGAAGGACACAACACATTCTTACTTTTGGTGATTTTCTATAGCCTGCTCATGCAGGATCACTCAGGTAAATGTTCCAAAATATATCCTGATTCATGCTCAAAATATGCTTTCAAAATATGGATCTGAATCTGTTTCTTGTTATTATTTTGGATGGAAGAGAGACAGACAAAATGTGATTCTTTTTCCAAGGATCATTTTCTAAAAAAATAATGGAACACCTAGTTCATTAACAAAGTCTTCCCTGCCTGTCTCAGACTCATTTATTTTTATTATGATAAATATTATTATTAATATTATTATTATTGTGCTGTCCTCATCATATGTGCTCTATATGGCTTGACAGTCAGTTAAACGCTTCCTTAACACCAAGACTCTGAAGACAGATGCCTCCTTATCCACAGGTTTATTGACGTTGAAAGGAAGGTGAAACTGAAACATACAAAATACAATCAACTCTGTGTCTACCTCTTTGACTTTAAAAGAACAAATAAACATGTCTCATAAAAGTAAAATAAATCACTTAATTTTAACACTGACACCAGTTGCCCTTATTAACTTATATTTTTAACTCCTGTTTTATAATCATTTTTAAAGCATATGAATGATGTATTTATCTAGTCACTTATTTAACTGAATTGGTTTAACACATGAATCAGCCATATAACATAGATAGCAATGTTACTTCACCAGGAGTAAATATATTCTCACAAGATAACATTACACCCAAAATAATGAACTAAAATTACAAATATCATCATAAACGATCAATACATACCTATGATGCTACCAAAAGGCATAAGAAGTTTGCAGATGTCACTGGATAAACTTGAATACAATCTTCACTCTGTACTAGTGATGGGACATCTGAAGCCAGGTGTACCGAGTAAAAAGGGGGCGTGTCTGATGAAGCCCCGCTTCGGAGCTTGTGTCATATTGAGCAAAATTACGTGATCAACAACAAATGAGGCCTCCCATTATATCTGCCACGTCACCGCTTCATTTTGCGTATCGTTTTTTTTTAAATAAAAGCGCTGTGAACCCTGTTGCTTCGTGGGTTGTAGTAGGTGGTTTGGTAGTGTGTCAGCAGAGCAATTTTCATCAGCAGTGGTTGAAATGGAGCCGTCAAAAAAGAGAAAAACCTCTCATATCTGAGATATACATATTTGTAATATTAAAAACCAGAACTAGAACTCCCAGGAAGAGATGATTTTAAACAAATTCAGTTTTTCAGGAAGCAAGTTTCAAGCTCAAAGTATTCAGAGTCTGCCCTAACAATCACTCAATTCCCAATACACTAAAGTACAACATATCTTCATTGTCAAATAAGTTCATGACATAAAATAAAACCCAACGCAACCACTGATGATCAAGGATTAGATTGGCTACAAATCATTTTAATATTTAAAACATGACAATTAAATATGATTTAATTGATTCTCCTGTTACTAAACATGAGTTTGATGAAAACTTTGTGACGATATTACATTTACAAATTTTTGAAAGTATGATCCAACTGAGTGAAAAAGCTGTTACAGTTTCACCAGCAGATGTCACTAGTGAGTGATGAATGAAGCATCGAGTAATGAACCTTTTTGCAAAGCAAAGTGTTGGAAAGCATCATTGCTTCATGAGGCTTTATTTGCCCATCGCTACTCTGTACCATGCACATTTACTTCCTGATTACCTCATTCTACATCCTGTGTGACATGTTCCTGTTACTGGGCTCCAGTGTTTCTTAAAGTGACAGCACCATTCTACTGAGACTTAGAGGTGAACTTATGACAAAATTGACATTAAACTTGCTTCTAACAATACTATTATTATTATTATCTCCATCTCTGCCTCTGAGCTTCTCCTTCCCTCATCTCTAAGTCGGAGCCTCCAAACAGAAGTTGGAGCTCCACGTTCAAAAATTGCCTCATTATTTTGACTCAAACACAATCAAACTGGCGGCAGTTAGAGCATTTGGTGCAATTCAGTGTATTTAAGATTTCTCAAGCCCCGGGTTCATGTCCCCATTCTACAAGTTTTATATGTTACGAACAGCTATCGTTTGCTGATATTCAGAGTTTTGGAGAATTATTCTGTCAGTGAGCAACCACTGAGGAAGCAGTATTTTGATTTGGTGCCACCTAATAAGGTCATGTACATGCAAAGTGTTTATTAGAAGGCCTATAGCCTCTACTATGCAGTAGTTTAATAGTCATGGTATCATGTTATGCAAGAGGTGCAGTTCTTAGTGACGCCAAATACATAAAAGGGAAGATACATAATAACAGGTTGTCTTCTTGGTTTTACAGGTGCAGTGTTTGCTTTGCCCCCAGCTGCTGACATGTAATAATAATTATATGTTATCAATGCTGAGGCATTACAGAGCCAAACACGAGAATACTCAGCTTCGTGCCACCAATCAAGGTAAGCATAACATAGATATACATGGAGAATTAGAAAGAATGTCAATTAAACGTGTGTAAGTTAAATTGAAGTTACTTTTTCTTTACTCCTGTATTTTGTTTTTGGATCCAGGAAGCAAGCGCTTGATGAAGCTCTTGTGGACTTCATAGTGAGAAACTCCCAGCCTTTCACTAAGGTGAATGATCCTGGATTCAGGGCATTTGTGGCCAAACTGGATCCTACATACACCATTCCAAGTAGGAATACAGTTAAGGCCATAGTGGAGAAATGGTAAATGGTAAATGGCTTGCACTTATATAGCGCTTTATCTAGTCCAAGGACCCCAAAGCGCTTTACACTACAATCATTCACCCATTCATCCACACATTCACACACTGATGGTGGTAAGCTACATTGTAGCCACAGCTGCCCTGGGGCGGGCTGACAGAAGTGAGGCTGCCATCACACCGGCGCCACCGAGCCCTCTGACCACCATCAGTAGGCAAGGCGGGTGAAGTGTCTTGCCCAAGGACACAACGGCTGAGACAGCCGGAGCAGGGGCTTGAACCAGCAACCCTCCGATTACAGGACAAACCCCTACCTCCTGCCGCCCTAAGGCAGTGGCTGAGGAGGCAAAGGCTGAGTTGCTGCCCACAGACAGTGTCAGCCCCACAGCAGATATGTGGACATCCATCAACATGGATGCATATCTGGCTGTAACATGCCATTTTGTTGGTGCTGATGAGCAGCTTTGTACAACTCTGCTAGGAGTCCATCCTTTCCCCAGTAGCCACAAAGCTGAAAACATTGCAGCTGTTGTGCAGGAGCTGATGGAGGAGTGGGGAATTAGTGGAAAGGTGAGATGCTTGGTGACAGATACAGCCCAAAACATAATAGCCACCGCCAGAATACTGAAAGTTAGGCATACTGTCTACATAGCCCATGCACTCAAGTTGACAACGGATATATGAGCAGAGAGAAGCAGTGGCAGCAGCTCTGGCTACTCTGTCTACAGATTTGGCTCCTTTAACAGCCAATGAATATGAGGTGACGGCTCAGTGCATCAAAATGTTGTCACCGTTTCAGGCAGCGACTGTGGAGCTCTCCCAAGAGTAAAGAGTATCAGGCTCCAAAGTAGGTCCACTAATACGCATGTTGCAGCACACACTGAATCAGTTGCTAAGTGAAGCTACAATTGATATGGCCAAACAGTTTGGACAAAATTTAAACCAAATAATGACTGAGAAGCTATCTGGTGTATAGATGACAAGTCTCAATTCCATAGCTACATTGCTGGATCTGAGATTTAAAACCCTTGGATTGCGGAAGCATATGGAGTAACCAGTCGCACCAGAGCCTCTCTCCTGAACCAGTACAGGAGCCTATGCAATTGGGACGCGCCAGACTGACCCCGGAGAACTCTCCAGTTCCGGTGATGGACATCTCTGGACAGATTATCACCCACATCAAACACCGGCTTTCCAGTCTGCTGTTCATCACCTCCGGCAACCATCGTGAGAAGAGTGAGTTCCTGGTTTTTGCCTCTCCTACGTCCCAGATGATTATCAGGTACCCTTGGTTAACCAAACACAATCCGGTTATCAATTGGGTAGAAGGAAGGATTGAGTCATGGAGTAATTTTTGTTTAGAGCACTGTCTCCAGTCTGCGGTTCCGTCTCTCCCTGTTAAAGTAGACCCTCCTGACGAGGTTGATCTAACTAAAGTTCCCTCTGAGCTCTGGTTTTTAGTAAGGTCCTGTCTCTTCCTCCCCATAAACCATATGATTGTGCCATTGAGCTCCTTCCAGGGGCCCCCTCCCCTCTAGCAGACTTTATAACCTCTCCATCCCGGAGAGAGACTATGAGGACGTACATTGAGGAGTTCCTCTCCTCGGGTATTATACGTCCGTCCACTTCTCCTGTCGGGGCAGGGTTCTTTTTTGTAGAGAAGAAAGATAAGAGCCTTCGCCTTTGCATTGACTACCGGGGTCTCAATTTAATCACCATTAAGAATAAATACCTATTACCATTAATTGACTCTGTACATCAACAACTCCATGCAGCTACCATTTTTATCAAATTAGACCTGCGAAATGCATATCACCTGGTGAGAATTAGAGAGGGGGATGAGTGGAAAACCGCATTTAAGACCCCTTTGGGACACTGAGTATTTAGTAATGCCTTTTGGCCTGACCAATGCCTCAGCGGTTTTCCAATCTCTGATCAATGACGTATTACGAGACTTTTTGAACATCTTCGAATTCGTCTACCTCATTGATATTCTCATTTACTCCCAGACTCCGGATCAGCATTGACAACAGGTCAGGGCAGTTCTCCAGAGACTGTGTGAGAACCAGCTTTTTGTTAAAGCAGAAAAATGTGAGTTTAATGTCTCGTCAGTTTCTATTTTGGGTTTCATCTTTGGACAGGGGCATTTCAAGACGGATCCCCAAAAAAACTAAGGCTGTGGCAGAGTGACCAACCCCTTCAGACCGACGTCAACTACAAAAGGTTCCTGCGCTTTGCAAATTTTTATCGGCGCTTTATTAAGGTCTACAGTAGGGTGGCTGCCCCACTTACTCAGCTCACCTCCACCAAACAAGCCTTCTTGACTCCTGAGGCGCAAGCAGATTTTGGTGAGCTAAAATCACGTTTTGTCTCTGCACCCATTTTACGACATCCTAATCCTGAGCTCCAATTTATTGTAGAGGTGGACACCTCTGATTCTGGTGTTGGAGCGATACTATCGCAAAGGTCCTCCTCCGATAATAAGGTTCACCCCTGTGCTTATTTCTCCCGTCGCCTATCCCCCACAGAAAGGAATTATGATGTAGGCAACAGGAAGCTGCTGGCCATTAAGCTGGCCCTGGAGGAGTGGCGTCACTGGCTCGAGGGTGTTGAGACTCCTTTTGTGATCTGGACCGATCATAAAAACCTTGTGTACCTACAAAGTGCCAAGAGGCTCAATCCACGCCAGGCCAGGTGGTCTCTGTTTATTGGCAGATTCAATTTTTCCATAACCTACAGACTCAGTTCCAAGAATGTTAAGCCCGACGCCCTGTCCCAACTATGGTCAGACTCCCAACCTCAAAATAAGGAAGAACCCATCATCCCACCGGCCTTATTTGTCAGCGCTCTCACCTGGGCCATCGAAAGGGAAATCACTGAGGCACAACAGACGGAACAGAATTTTTTTTTTTAAATGCTCTTTGTCACAGTAATTACATTTAGTGACAGAGTTCTTTTCTGCGCTGGAGATTGGAACGCAGTCCCAAATTATACATAAGATACAAGATGCTATAAGAAGCAAAGAACTGATAGGTCAAAAGATCTTAATATTCTAGTCAAGGAGATGGACATGTTCAATGTCGGGTGGGATTTTTATATTAAAGAAAGGGAATTTACTCGTTACTCTCCCACAAAGTCCACTCCAGGATCGACCTGTTTCTGATGAAGACCGTTGACAAATCTAAAGTGAAGGAATGCTTTATTGGAACATCTGATATTTCAGACGACAACATTGTCTATTTGTCCATCAATTTGTCTAATGGACCTAAAACAACATTATAGCACGTAAATATAGGTATTCTTAATAATGAATCCACAACAAATGAAATTAAAAAGGAAATATCAGAATGTGTAAAAGATAATTAGATTGGACAGGTGAACCCTACCTTGGTTTGGGACACAGTCAAGGTAGTAATTAGAGGGAGACTAATTTCTAGAACTGCTTGTCTTAAAAAAAAAAGGTTAAAATATTATAAAGTATGATAAGTTGGAACTAATCTAAAACTAAAACAACAAAATACTAAAAATCGAAAATTGTCTGAAGAAACAATGATAACTAAAAATACTATAAATGACATGATACACAAGGAACTTGAGGAAAAAATACATTGTTCTAAACAAACGTTTTACGAATTAGGTCCAAAAGCTGCAAGAATTTTAGCTAGATGTCTCTGCAAGCAAAAATTTAAGCACTCAATTATTAAAATTAGAGAGCCCTGAACTGGAAAGTTGACCTACAATATTGAGAAAATGTATAAGACCTTAAAAAACTACTTTAACCCCTTACTGCCTTTTCTATTCAGATCTGTATAGTTTTTGCAACATTTATTGTTTTTATAAACTTAAATTTCAAAATAGCTGTGTTTTGGCGCCACTTTTGATTGACATTTCGTCTGACCAACTGGGTTGCTCTCTGCCCCCCCTAGAGCCCCTCTAATTTCCCATGCGTAAAGTCATGAAAGTTTCCTCCCCTCATTTGCAAGCCTATAGCTCCGGTCAGTCAGCCCCCAAGCCGGTTCTGACACCACAGGCCGGTAGCCAATGAAATTCCAGTCATGTGATTTTTCTGGGAGGGGGGTCGGAACTTTTCATGACTCCCAAATCAGTCTGCATATAACGGTCTAACAGAGAGGCTGCTTCATGCGTCCTGCGC
>NC_051435.1:31358373-31372868 GCF_001649575.2 Kryptolebias marmoratus | reverse complement strand
TCTAACAGAGAGGCTGCTTCATGCATCCTGCGCGTAAATGCGGTGAAGACTGTTTTTTGGACTTTTTTCGACATAAAAGCTGGCGAAATGACCAAAGGAGATAAAATACACAACAGAAGAAGTTCTGGAGCTGGTGAAGAAAAGAAACAGCGACTTTTTAGACTGGGATATATCTGATAAAAAGAGCGATGCCTTTCTCGAAGGATAATATGACCGTGATCAGTAAGTACTAACGTTTTTTTTCACAAGTACTCATTGTTTATATGCTGCTTACTGTTTATATTTTACTCATTGTTTATAGACGGCGCTTTGTTTATCGGTGTGTGTGCTAAATGTCCGGATAGTTGTGTTAGTTTCATATTTGAACGTAGTAACTATATGTATCATGCTAAAGACAGATTTTGTGCGTTTCAAAGTACTTACTAAAGTATTACTTGAGAGAAAAAAGTCTCCGTCTTTTATTTACTTTTTAGCTGTGTATAATGAGGTAGGGGGGTGGAGGTCAGTAGCTTAGCATGTCAGTGTTTGTGTGAGGACAGAAACGTTAGATGGAGCGGGGGATTCGCTGTGGAGACCCCTGAAAACAGAGCAGCCAACAGAAAAAGGAGAGGTGTTTGTGTGAATGTAAACGTGAAAGCTCGGATGGATGAAGAAGCTCCTTCTTTTTATTCTCTCCGTGAACGGCGCAGTGGGGGGGAGGGGGGCGGCGGCAGACATTTTGGTCAGGGACACGACGTAGCACCGCCATCTTGTTTTTCGTGTGAGGCGGGTGTGTGTGAGTGTGTGTGTGGGGGGGGGAGTCGGACATTTTGGCCAGGGCGGACACCGTAGTCCAGGCGGACATGACGAAGCACAGCCATTTTTTTTTGTGTGAGTGTGTGAATGTATTTACAACTAAGGAATAACAAATTATTTTTTTTTAAATTATTTTTTGTCGTTTGAGGCCTGCAAGTAACTTCGAGCCAGAACGGGAAGAGCTGAATGAGCATTCGGAGCGGGTGGCAGCTGTGACGTCAGCAAAGCTCCGGAGCTTTGTGCAACTAAAGGGGGCATCATAAAAATATGTAACTGGACACTGATTTTGAAGTAGAAACAGTGAAATAGTTTGTAAATAGTTTATGTGTGGCAGTAGTTTGTGAGTAGTTTGTTTCAATGTAATTACTTTTTCATATTTTTTCAGTAAATACACGTTTTGACAAATTGAACTTGTTTTGGGACATTTTTTATTATGTACTTCAGAAAAAATAAGTATTTTATTGTGTTTATTTATCCTCTACTGTATAATAATCATATTGAGAGTGACTTCATTTGCAGAACAGGAGTCGTCTCAGCATCACCTTTCATTTGAGCCCTCACTGACGCCTGTATGTTGAAACATGTAGGAGTTATAGCTTTCTGAAGTGACATATCCATTTGGCACAGTTTAGGTAGGACCTGGACTTTCCCTCAGAAAAACATCTCAATTATAGTGATTCTTTTGTGGTAATTTTCTAAAATTTGAACTCCAATAAATAAAAATAAAACAATAAAACTTCATTCTACAGCCTCATTTGGTTTTTCCGGTCTCATCACCCTTCCTCCATGTACAGTAAGTTGATAAAAAAAGAGAAAAATCTAGGAGAGAAAAAAAGGCTTGAAATCTCTGTGTTTTCACTTCAATAACTACTAATTGGTTAAAGTTACAATCATTTTGACTGCTCAGGCAAAAACTTCAAAGTGTTAACTTCACATGGAGCCTAATCTTTAGTTTGAACCACAAAAGGTTGAAGAATAGCATCTAATTTAATTTGGGTACGTCTTTTCCAGGCTTCTTGAGCTTTTTGAGGTGGAGTGGTAAGGGGTTAAAACATTATACTCATCTCCAGGAACAGTTAATATAAATGCCTATTAGCAACTATTTGACCTACCTTCTCTTGGAATAATTCAAAATGATGCTCTATGTCCTCACATTACTCAAAAAGAATTGGATACAGCTATTGGAAATTTGAAAAGTAGTAAGTGCCCAAGTAGTGATGGGTTTCCAAATGAGTGGTACAAGATGTTTAGTGAGGAACTTTCCCCTGTTGTGCTCGAGTCTTTTAACTCGACTTTGAGTAGAGCAAAGATACCACCATCTTGGAGAGAGGCTGTAATATCTGTCCTCCCTAAAGAAGGGAAAAATGTTGAAAACTGTGAATCATATCACCCAATCTGAATTATAAACTTTGATTATAAACTTTTTACATCAATAATCTCTAGGAGAATGGAGCATTACTTGATAGATTTTATTCATGAAAACCAAACGGGGTTCATCAAGGGTTGATAAACTCACAACAGTATAAGCTCAGCATCGCCTTAATTAGCCTAGATGCAGAAAAAGCTTTTGACCTGGTCAACTGGACTTTTTTGTACAAGGTACTCGAGCATCTGGGATTTAATAATCAGTTCATTAGCCGTTTACAGTCATTATATGATGAACCACGGGCCAGGGTAAAAATTAATGGGCATCTTACAAATGACTTCCAACTGCTCAGAGGAACCCGTCAGGGGTGTTGTCTTAGTCCGTCGCTCTTTGCAATATTCATTGAACCCTTGGCACAGGCTATTAAAGAAAATGATGAGATTAAAGGTGTTAATATTGCAAAAATTGAACAAAACATTGTCCTATTTGCAGATAATGTAATCACATGCCTCCAAAATCCAATCATAACTCTTCCTAAACTATATAAAGGGGTTGCAAAAACAAAATGAAAATAATGGGAATAATGGGAAAGGGAACTGTGTCTAAAAATCTCAGAGGGTGACTGGCATTCAATGTGTGTGATACAACAAACACCTACAAGTTCTAAAAGATTGAGGGACTTCAGTTGGAAGTGTCTAATTAGATACTTTATTACACAAAAAAATATTATTAGACATAGAAGAGAACAACAGCAGTGTTGGAGACAATGTGGTCAATCACTCTCATATATTTTGGTCCTGTCCAAAGTTAGCACTTTTTCTGGGACGGAATCTGTCAAACCATTGGGACAATATTGGGTTTCATCATCCCTAGGGATGTTGGGGTTAATATCTGGAAAGATGCTTCAGAAGAAGACATATCTTTTTAAAATTCTTTCAACTGCAAGCAAAAAAGCTATAACCCGGTTTTGGCTAAAGAGACTTCCACCCCAGTTGGAACATTGGCAAGGTATCATGGAGGAGATTCACTCTATGGAAAAGCTGGCATATCTTCTATGCATCAAAGGACACTCTTTCAACAAAATCTGGTCTTTTGTTTTATGTTTTACATATAAGAGCAAGGCAGCATAATTAGATCTAAAATTGAATTGTGTTTTTTGTATGTTTTATTGTAATGAAAACATACAAATAAACAGTATAAAAAAGACAATGATGCTGAGGATGCAAAAAATGGAAAAACGCAACAGCAGATGTATAGTGGAGGTGCAGCACTACTTGTCTTCTTCTCCTCTAGACCAAGCAAAAGATCCACTGAAATATTGGGCGCAGCACAAAACTCTGTATCCAAGCCTATACCACCTAGCCAAACAGTTCCTTGTCACACCAGCCTCCTCTGTTCCCTGACAAAGAGTATTTTCCAAATCTGGAGAAATTGTCTCCAAATAAAAAAGAAACCCTTCTGAGCCCTTCTGCTGTGCATAAACTACTTTTCTTAAATAAAAACACCTGAAGTAACACAAGCACCCTCTTTATTATACCAAGCACAATGTCCAAAAACACTCAGTACACCAAGCACACTCCCAAGGAAAATAAAAATGACAAACCAAAAATGTTCACAACATTCTTTTCAAATTATTATTGTTTCATGGGTAAATTACTCCAAATCTCTAATGGTACAAAAAACATGTACAACACACATATATACATACATAGGTGTTATTATAGTGTTTTTATATACACTAGAGATGCATCACATTCGCAGGGCTTCATTTGGTGCATCTACTGCCAGTAGATGTCACCCAAGGGAATTGAATGAAGCTTTGGGTAGTGAACCACTTTATGACACAATAGTTCAAAATGATTCTATGCTTCTATGCTCATTTTGTCATCACTAATAAAATCCAAACACGCTAAATATCACAAAAGTCATTACTCACTTCCACGCTCGCTGTTTTATTTTTTTATTTTTTTTTGTCTTCCTTCAATTTTTGTGCCTCTTTCTTCTTCTTCCTGTATTTTTTGGCACCTGACAGATAATGTTGAGCTTCAGATTGGAGAGGTGGGTGTTTTTTCATTCGGGGTTGGGGGGTGAGATTGAACAGAAGTAGGGGGCGTTTTCTCCCAAAGACTCTCCAGCTCTAACGCGCTTCAAATATGACAATGATTTTTTTTAAAAAGAAAAAAAAAGGTTTGTTAATTATTTATCATAACTCTGGTTTCCCTTGGCCTATTGAGACAGTTAAAAGCTGGTGTACAGATTAAAGTCTGAATTTTAGATACAAATTAAAAATGAGCCTCTGAGAGGGTGGATTTTTCTCGCTAGAGCGATTTAAATCGGTCATCTGACTTGGACGTGTCCGTCGACTCCAGAGGGACAAACACACCCACAACAACATCTGACCAATCACACAATACATGGTGCAAATCAGCGTGAGAAAAAATTTGGTCATGGTCTTGTGTTGTAAAGGGGCAGGGCCACTTTTGCTTGCAGTGTGTAGCCAAATTATATGGCTACTGAAGGTAATGATGAGGTCCTTAAAGCAAAGGGGCTGAACAAATACACAAACACTTTTTCAGTTTTATATGTTAAATTGCCCCCCCCATTTAAGTTATTTATTCGGGAGTATGTTTTGTAGAATTATTGCTTTTAATTAAAAATCCAGATACATTTCAGGTTGTAAGATGAAAAAACAGAAAGATTACCAAGAGGAATGAATTGTTTTGACAACTTTTCTATGTGCACTTGCATGGTTGCTGTGTGCCTGCATGGTTTTCTACTAACATTGTCTTTTCCCTTATCTATCAAAGAAAGTCTTTCAAACAATAATTGTACATGTTGTCATATTCATATCTAAATAACAACCACAAGTATCAAAACAAATGGAAATTTGTTAGTTTGTTAGTATTTGTTAGTCTAAGCTGGTTGGGGCCATTTTCCTACTGAAAAAAAAATGTTTCTGAAGTAGTATGGCTAATTCTCCAATCAGTTCAGCTATCAGAATATAAAAATGTAAAAGTGTCATAAAACCTCTGTCACCATATCCTGATTTACTGGAGAATAGCCCAAACTCTTTCTGAGTGATAACACAAACTAAAAGTTACACTTATAGTATGAAAAAGTATGAATAGTTACGACGTACCAAAAGGGAAACACTTTTAAGTTAATTTATCAATAGATGCATAATAGGTTAATAAACCAATATGCTTGATCTATCATTCTGCAATAAACTGGCATAATGAGAAATGTGAACTTTTAAGTGTTAGTGACAAGAGATAAATCATAATAGGTTAATATTCACACTGATTGCTCAGTAGTGGCTGATAGATTATGGCAGTCAGATAGGAATATGAGTGGTTACAGATATATTACAATGCTGTCAATTAGGGTTTTAAAAACACTGAAAACAGCTACTTGTGTTTTAGAATCTGACTCATTTTCAGGTTAAACTCAAGAAGCTTAAAATATGGTATATTCATAAAATTTATTTTAATAATTGGTAAAAGATAAAATTATCTATTGTTTTATCTGCATAAAACTTCCTTTTTAAAGAATGATCAAACATTTAAGCAGCTCATTCTTGTTTGCTCAAAATATTTTCATGCCTGTTAAATTCTGTTCCATCACCTGCAAAAGGTGAATTTTGAAGAAGTACTCATATTATGGTGCTATGCTTGACTGCTATTTGCAATTTCCTTTTAAATATAGCTCAAGCTAACTGGCAGTAGATCATACACTTTTTATATTTCTTCAAATAAACCAGTTAGGGATGGGAAATTTTAACTGCTTATAGAGGATTACTCTGACTTCATCTGTAAGTCATTAAGATTTGATAAAAAAACAAAAACAAAAACAAAGCATAACCTAATGATAGTTTTTAATAAATCATTCAGTGGTGGAGGGAGGTTGCTAAAGCAAAAATCTTGGCAAGATGTTTTAATTGGTTCCTTTAAAAGTAAAAACATTTGAACACGATTCTGTCAACAATGACAACATCAAACAAAGCTTAATTATTAAGACTTGGTATAGAAGGACTTTTGGAGGATATGTCATTAGTGCACCAAAGATTTTACCACAGTGTCTCAGTGCTAATAACGGCTGTGTGAACTGTGGACCCTTTTTCTTGGATGTCACTTTCTGTTTTAGTTATTTGTTTTGAAGCATGCTTTGCAGATTTATTTTATATAGTCATTAAAATCATGCCTTGCTGGTTTGTATCAAATCAGCTAAATAGATAAATAAATCTATTCTTCTCTTTTTTTAACTAATTTTTACTAAATTACCTTTTTAATGTACTGGAACTGTTTAGTTAAAGTTGGTGGTCTTCTGTTTGTGTGGATGAATAAAAGCCAAAAATTCTAAGCACAATATCATCAACATGAGAAGCTACAAAGATAGAGACACAGGTCCAAAGAAGAAAAGTAAATTGAAAAATGTTCCGAGCATCAAACTTTGTGGCACTCCTATGAACAGTTAATGAGACATTGATATTATTGTGAATGCTGGATATTACCTAGTTAGATTGCAAGAAAAAAAAAACAAAAAAAAAACAGGAAAATGATGGTGTGAATGCTGACTCATGGTGAGCAAAGTAAGTAGCTCTAGAGTTTTAGTAACTAATTATAAAGACAAATAAATAAAGTCTGTGAACGTTCTTGTTGATGGTTGTCAGTAATCTCATCTTTTACTTCTACATTCTCTATATTTTTAACAACACAAAGGCCATGTTTTTGTAAGACAAACGGCTGAGTTTAACAGAAGACCAACAGCTGCAGTTCTGCAGAGAGTGAAGTACTAACTGTTCATTTTATTTTTAACCTGTGTGTAGTACTCAGGAGATGTAGTAGTTGAACACAGCAGGGCTTCTTGCTCAGCTGCTGTTCGGGTCAAAGAGCTGCTCTCTCTTCCTTCTGAAGGAATCCATGGCAGTGTATCATTCAGGTTCACACTCAGTTCAAGGACCATCCATGTGTATGAATCTGACCACAATAAAGTACTATAGAGGAAGGAAGATTTGAGAACAGCTTTTTTGGGACTGTGTATCAGCAGTGTCAGTGAAACCTGGAAGGAATTCTTTTTGGTGTTAAAGCACTGGGGACAGTCTCTGTTAATTGACCTTGATATGAGAATCATCCTTACTTCTCTGAAGATATCAAAAGCTTTTTATCAAATGTACAGTCATAGGGGGGACCCTATTCCAATTCTTAAGTTTTACGTATCAGGATATGAAACTGATTTTAATCTTTTTGTAGTTATAAAATTATTCAAATTTAACCTCAAGTGAACAAAAACGCACAACAGACTCCACCATGTCATTGTTTAAAAACTAAAACAACGCTAAAATAAAGTTGTGTAGAAAAACTGGTCCAGCCCCTGATCTAGCAGCTTGTTAAACCTCTTCAATCTTTCTCATGGTTGTGGAGGATTTTTGGCTCACTCTTCTTCCCAATGTTATTTCAGTTCATTAAGGTAACACTATGGAAATAACCTTGAACCCTTCCCAGATTGATGGGCAGCAACAATTGCTGCAACTTATTGCCTAAACTTTTTTTAGTTTCCTTGGCTAAGCTTATTTTATATTTTAGTTTAGTTTAGCCTGTGTTTTAGATATTTACTGATTTTTTCTGACACTTTTTGTTGGCCATTTACTAAAATATGTTTAACTCTTAGTGAGCCCTCTGGTACCTTTAGTTTAGTTTAGTCAATCTTAACTTCATTTTTGGTCTGTTCAGCTGAGGCTTTTAAATCCTAGTTGAGTTTATGTTAGCTTATTATCAGTTTATTATATCACAGTTTGGTTTTCCTCAGTTTATCTTTAGTATGACTTAGTATGACTTTTTTTTAGATAAGTTTAGTTTAGCGTTTTTACATCCTAAGTTCCTAGCTTAGTTTTTCATCTGTTTGTTATTTTTGCTCATTTAGATTATCTTAGCTCATGTTTTAGATAAATCTAGTTTAGCTTTTTATATTCTTGTGTGTTTTTACAATGGCTGTTTTTTTTATGTTTTCATGTTGTAAGGCACTTTGTTGCTGAAAAGTGCTATATAAATAAATTTGACTTGACTTCTGCAAGGTCATAACTGATGTCATTCTGCCTTGAGTTGTGTCAACAAACACCTGTACTCTCCAGAGCAGCACAAACTCCTGCTTTTCTAGAGGTGGTCCCACTGATGAATATCAGTTAATCAATACATTTGATCAGTAGCTCCTGGCTGATACTGAACCTCTGGAATTCTGTGGAAGCAGCAAGGGTTTAACATATAGGCTTTGTTTTTGTTTAATAAAAAATAATATAGTGGCATCTGTTGTATGGTTTTGGTAAGTTGAGATTAGATTGGAATAATTTGACAACCTGATGAAGACCACACTCCAAAAATCACAAACTTTACATGTGGAAACCACATGTGAAAACCTGCTAAATCAATAAGTCAGATGTAAAAAATGTTTTGCATGTTTTCAGATTAACATGCCAACATTTTAAACTGAAATCATCTTTTGTTGAGGAGCAGAGTGTTTTGCTTAAATCATGGTGATAACATGCACAATCTTGTAGTATATGTTAGGACAAAAAGTATGTGTTGTAAATGGCTCTCAGCCATGACCACATCTGTTTTTAGCTCAGTATTTGTAAAACTGAGTTTTAGCCATTTTTGTGCTGGCTAATGTTGCTTAACTGTGTAAGCCAGTTTTGCAGTCAAACTGACTTCAAAAGTTGATCAGGTGTAGATGTACACCAAATGATTACTTTCTCTAGTTGATGATTTTGCTCACAAACAAACACACACACACACAAACTAAAACAAAATTGTCTGTCTTTTGGCGATGGGCAGTGGCGGGCGGTGCATGTCACACTTAGGCCTTCAGTGATGTCCAACTTAGTCAATAAATACCTTTCATTATGCCAGCATTTATAACACCAGGACTGGAGAGCAGTTAGAAACAAACTTAAGCACTACAAGGCATTGCATCACCTCAGTTGTGTACAAAATGGGCTATTATCCAGCGCATTTTAAAAATCAACAATCAGCAATTAAAACATATCTGGTATGCTCCTGTCAAAACTAAAAAAAAAGTAGAATAAAATAAAAAAAAATGTTTGCACTCACCAAAACGGCTGTGTCCCCAAAAACACTTTTTTCAACACAAAATCCATTCTCAGAGGTCGGCCGTCTTCTAGCTTCTAGATCTAGCTTCTCTTGAGTTCGTCTTGAAAACAGCCTTGCCAGTATATCAGCAACCAAATCAACGTGTTGCTCTCCTTCGGTCATTGTGGGTTAAAAAAGTTTTTAACGGTTAACAGTCCCGGGTGTGACTCTGTTGATCTGCATAGCACTGCCGTGGCTCAAACTAGTAAGTATCCATATCCAATCACAGGACGCATAAATGTCACGTTAAATGTGAGGTCAGCTAGAGGGCCTTACTGACACAACTCGTGATCTGATTGGCTATCGCAACTGTCTATCAACCGTATTTGACCGTTCACTTACAGCGCACAGACACTGTTGATTCTGAAGGCCCGGGCAGATTTCATACAGCCTCTGGCAACATAAAATAGCTGAATTCTGATTGGATAAAAACTCTAACCTAAAAACAACAGCACTGGAAGGAGCATATTATGACACAAAGAAAATATGAATACTTTTAGATATCTAGGGAAAGTAAATTAAAAATCAAATTAACCTTTATCATAATTATGATGATTCTTGGTTATGTTAAGCCAGCAGAGAAGGCCTTGCTGGCCCTGACGGCCCACCACTGGCGATGGGCAATATTAATAAAACAAAGTCATTAAGTTTTGCCAAACCAGTGAACATAAACTTAGACACTGAACTTTGACAGATGTAAAAGTGTCTATGCTCTATAACATGCTTAAAAAAAGTAAACCAGAAAGCATCTTTCTGTTTTACTTTTAATTAGCATTTTAATTGGTAACATGAAGGAAAAGAGGAGGAAGTCCATGATAACATTGAAAAAGATTTTTCAGAACAGGCAAGGTAAGCACAAGTGAACGAAAACAACTATTTTCTGTCTGAATGGCTTCAACCATGCGAGAGGATGGTTGTAAAAACTAGGCAAGTTACATTTTCGGACAAAATACAGTGTGAATGCTGAATGCTAAATGACTGCTGAAATTTGCTAAAGAAGCTAACACAGAATTGTTAAAGCTAAAAGAAGTAGAATACTACCAAAAAGCCAAAAGGAGCAAATATGCAGCTGCAGACCAAAAGTAGAAAAAGCTAGCTAAAAGGAACAAAACTTCATTAAAAGCAGCAAATGGCTAGCTAAACATATCATACGATTAAAATATACCCAGTTTGCTGAAGCAGATTTCTATTAGGACAATATTTTTGATGGAACCGAAGAGGTCTCTAAGTAATTCAACATGTAAAATATTTGTAAATAAAGTTAAATATTTGGAAAAATATAAAGGTACAAATATAAAAAAAATCATAGCATCTATCTCTTGATTTACCTGAATGTTTGATATATGAACGGTTAAAATAGCACAAATTATGCACAAGCAGTTAGATTGAAAAAAATAAACAAGAAAAAAAAAGGAAAACAATAGTGTGAAAGGTAAATAAGCCTTCACACAATTATCAATTATATAAAATAAAATTACTTAGAAAACATAAAACAGACACAATAAATAGTTTCATTGATAGATCACTTTGGCAGGTATGTCCAGGTAGTACAGAACCTTGGATCATCCTTTCAAAGCCCATTTCCTACGATTAGATCTCTTTCAGCTTCACAGAACATAGTGGCCTCCAATCCTGGGCCCATCCACTGGTCACCTTTTACACAACACTGCACCAGCTTCCCCTTGTCCTTTGCTTTATGAGAATACAATAGAAAACAATGTTTCCTGCTTGTGACTTTATGTCAGTGTGTGCTAATGCTCTTACAACACTTTCCTTGCCACTTGATCTGTGTACAGTCAATAGTTTTTTTTCACTTATGCAAAAATGCTGATGATCACTGAGGTGTCCCAATTCTCAGGAGGTTTTATGGTGTTATAAAACAACTCCAAACAAAGTCTTTAAATCCTATTAAGCTGAACATTTGTGTTTGCTGTAAAAATAAACAAATGCCTTCAAATTTATCCTTTCCATTTAATGAATCCTTGATCAAGTATGTTTTGAACTTATCTTTTTTGCTTAAGTCTTATAATTCAAAAGATCATCTTCAAGAAAGCTGATATTTGTACTATCAAAAACTAAGGCCCATTGTGTTGAAAGAGAAGCTTTTTAGCTTGTCACTGTAAAATTTCCCACAACACACACACATACATTTGTGTGTTACTTTGACTTCCACTGCAATCATCCTATTTTAGGAGTGTTCTTATGAGACCAGCATGCCTCCTTTAATTTGAAGAATCTGGAAAGTAAAACAAACAAACAAACAAAAAACAAAAACATTTTACATTTTGACATGTTTTGACCAAAATAAACTAAATATTTGTAAAAGAGGTACACTATTTGATATAGCTACCACAACTGCCCTGCCAGATTTATGTTTAAGTAGAATTTTATATGGGTTTGTTATGAATAGGTTATTTTAGGACTTCCTACAAGTGATACCTAATTGAGTGTTTATAATCCTGGACTAGTGGGCTAATCTGGTAAGTGAGTCATATTTCTTTCATACATTAATCAGTAATTAGAAAATGTACTTCTACTGATAGAAACAAAAACGCTTGTGTAGCGAAAGCCTGATTACTATATGCTCCAAAAAGTAACACTATTCTCCAGACAATAGTAGATGTGTGTAATCTTTGACTGTAACTTTAGGAAAGTCAGAATTTTTTTTTTTCTTAAATGGAGCATTAATGCATAGACATAATAACTTCCCACTGAGCATTTTTGGGTTTTGTTGTTGTATCAACCTTCCAGACCACTCAGGTCTTCTTGTTCTGGTCTACTCTGCATCTCCAGAACCAAACATGGAGAAGCAACATCCAGCTTCTATGCACCACAAATCTGGAACAAACTTCAAGAAAACTGCAAAACAGCTGAAACACTAGGTTCCTTTAAATCAAGGCTGTTTAGAGTTACTTTTGAATCATAATAAATGGAACATTGACCAACATATTTGATGTGTATTAATGATTTTGATGATAACACTCGACAAAATGTGATGTTTGTTACTGGTTTCTCAATTGGTGACTGTATGTTGTTTTTATGACTTTTTATTTTTTGTTTTTATGATGTAAGCACTTTGAACTGCCTTGTTGCTGAAATGTGCCATACAAATAAACTTCACTTGACTTTTTACCTATTATTATTTTCTGTACTTTTTTTTTTTTGCAAAATAATTACTTTTGCATACTTTGTGGTATTTTAGTCATTTGTGATTCAAAATGTTCAGGAGATGGATGCTATGACTTTTGGTTTTTGTAACTTTTGTACTTATCAAAATTAACCTTAGTTACAATTTTTTCCCCACAAAATAAGCCTTTAAAACCATCCTCCCTTGACATTTGCTTTAGCGTACTTGTCTTGTTCTATTTTTGTCTTGCTTTATTTTTGTGCAACTTAAAGGATTTCATCTAGCCCCTTGCTATTTTCAGCTTTTGTTCTGTCACTTTTAGCTAGCCTATCGCTACATTTAGTTTTCAGCTAGCCTTTTGGTACTTTTAGTTTCTAGCTAGCTTTTTGCTACTTTTACTCTTTAGTTAGCCTTTTGCTACATTTAGCTATCTTATTTTTAATCTCAAGACCTTCATGATGTGTGAGTTTAGTGCTTTTGTTCTGTAGTTATTTAGAACCACAGGATTGCTCTTTCTGGACACTGGAACCAGGTAGGAGATTTTCCATAGCACCGGGACTCTCTGAAGTTGCAAGCTCAGAGATGATGCTGAAGCACTACTCAAACTGGCACAGGACCTAAGCGTAAGGTGGCTGGTGCCATCTGGTCCAGCAGCCTTGTTCTGTTTGAGTCTCTCCAGCTCCCTCATTACCTGGTTGGCTGTTATGTGAAGTCCAGTCTAGTGTGTGTGGGGAGGTGCAGAGTGCATGATGGGTGTCAGCATGAGGGTAGGTGCTAGGACGTGTAGAACATGGCTGGTACTTCTGCTGGAATTTGTAGGGGGGTGGGGAAACTCTGGGTTGTTACATAATGGTGCTGGAAGTGAGGGTGAAGGGTTTCTGATGAAGGGGGATCTGAGATTAATCATGTTGAAAAACTGGTTTATCTTATTTGTTTGCTTTCCATCGCTCTCAGCCATGCCCAGATGTTTCGTTTGGGAGCCAGTGATCTCTCTCATCCCCTTCCAGACATCCCGGACTCTGTTTTTTCTGTCTTTTTCAGCTTTCTTCTGTAGACATCCTTGTTCTACTTCAGTCTTTGTTTAACTTCCTTTTGCACTTGTTTAAGTTCTGGTCAGTCCCCATGCCCTAAACGCCCTCTTCTTTTTGTTCAGCAGAGCTTTCAAATCACTGGAAATCCAAGGTTTATTATTTGGGTAGTGGCCAACTCATTTGGTAGGGATTGTATTGTTGTATGCAGAACTTAATGTACTCAGAGACACAGTCTGTTAAGCCATCAATATCCACACCATGTGGTTCATACAGGGCATTCTAGTCAGTTGCTTCTGAGGCACCCCGAAGCGTCTCCATGGCCTTGTAAAACCATTCCTTGAATAACAAGCATGTAGGATGGTGCGAGCAAAACTAGGTTGTGGTCTGCCCTGCCTAATGGAGGGAGGCAGTAGAACTGTAGGGATCTTTAACATTTGCACAGAGTAAATCAAGCTTATTTGATTACAGAAAAGAAGATTGGGTAAAATGCAGAGAATGAATTTTCCCATTGAGAGTACTAAAATAAAAATTTTAAAAAACAATGCTGTAAAGTCAACAAAAAAATTGAGAATAGTTGTGTCAAAGAGCAAACTAAATAAGGCTGGTTCTTTACCTCTATATGACTAAAGTCTCTTCCTAAAGTACTTCTTCATTGTTTTCTGTAATTTTTGCTTAAACAGTACTATGTAAATAAACAAAAAATAAAAGCAGTTTTATTGTACATGTGCTTTCCACTATGAGGTAAATATGTTGAATGGTGAGAAATGACACACTAAAAGAAAAAGAAAAATAAGTTCTCCCAAAGTTGCTGTTCTCACAGTACAGAAGGAACTAAACAAAACACTTTTAAACCAATAAGCTTTGATTATTTTGAACACTACTAAACACAACCATGTTAAATAATAAAAAAAAAAAAAATCCCTTCTCACCCTCCGCGGGTGGTCTTTGTTTCATCCTCTGAGCTCGGGTCCTCTACCAGAGGCCTGGGAGCTTGAGGGTTCTGCGCAGTATCTTGGCTGTGCCTAGAACTGCAC
>NC_051435.1:31353129-31355633 GCF_001649575.2 Kryptolebias marmoratus | reverse complement strand
CCCAGGAACAACATCAGACATCTCAGTCCAGAAATGTGCAGTTCTAGGCACAGCCAAGATACTGCGCAGAACCCTCAAGCTCCCAGGCCTCTGATAGAGGACCCGAGCTCAGAGGATGAAACAAAGACCACCCGCGGAGGGTGAGAAGGGAATTTTATATATATATATATATATATATATATATATATATATATATATATATATGTATATGTGGGTGTGTGTATGCACTGTTTTAGCACAAGCAACAAACTAAAACTGAAGAACATTTTACTATGAGTCCGATGTTTGCAAGATGTTGCAAGGTTACTTCACTGATGAAATATTTAATAAGTTTTGGATGTGGTTCAATTTGAGGCAATCTTCAGGGAAAAAACTATCTGAATTTCACATCAATAACATTTTTTAAGCTTTACACTAAGATGATATGCAGAGTGAGTCAAATAAAACAGGTATTTCACTTCTACTGTATTTGTGAAAAAAACACAAACCAAAGCCTGAATACCTCAGGCTTCCATTAAAAAAAAATAATAATAATAACAGTAACCGAGACAGCTGTCACTTCAACTGGGATGGCAATAAAAGCAATGAAGCAGAAACACTCCAGATGTCACCTGAGTATGTGTGAGTTAGAGAGGGAGAGAATGGTGAATACACACAGCCTGAGGGACACCTGACTCACACAATTATGGTGATGTAAAAACAAAGTCTTCATCTTTCAAATTATTTTATGTACAGACATTAGTGGTTTCAACCATATGAGCATGTAAATATCTGAAACACTATCAACATGCACATATTTACAGTACTGACATGCACATTTAAAGACATACGTAAATACGTATATCTGGAAACAGACTGATGGTGCAGAACTTCACTTTGCCACTGGCAGGTCTTACTCATCATATATTGTATGCCATTATGTCATCATTATTGCCCACCACAAACTCAAAAATGACTATGACTCAGTCAGTTTTACAAATCACGAGTTAAAACTTGGTGTGGAAGTAACTGAGACTGATCACCAGCTTATACTATGAGCACTAACTGATTGAATGAAATCTGTTTTCAAACAGCCATGAACTATTGCTATAACTGTCTGTTAGTAAAATATCTCTTGAACCACTGAATAGATTTTAATAAAACTTTCTGAAATTAATCATTCAATGCACATCTACAACTGTTGAACTTTTAGACACAACCCAATATAAGATGGCTGCCACAGCCAACTGACATTAGAAAACCCCAAATGACTGCAACACTGTCAGCTTAGATGTAAGCTAAAATATGTTTGTGTGTCGGGGAGGGGGGGTAGCTTAGCATCATTCCCAACACATATTTTGTGGTACATTGTGCAACATCTTTGCTTAAAACCTTAGTGTTAACCGTATTTGTCTGTTAGCGAAATATCTTATGAACCACTAGATGATTTCCATCTAACTCTCAGAAAGTAAACATTGGTTGTACATGTACAAGTCATTCATTTTTGGAGTTTAAGGGTACCTATTAGGCAAAATTCACTTTTGTATGTTTTTGTACTTCCATTTGGGTATCTAATGCTTCTAGAAACAGTCCAAGTGCAAACAAATAACACCCAGCTGTTTTTTTTGGCAATAGGTAAATGTTTTCTGGTTTCTGCAAAACGAACTGTTTCAAAAACCTCAAGATTGTTGCATCGCAATCCCTGTTACCTAGCAACCCCAAGCCAAGCCCAGCCCCTCACCTAGCAACCCAAGTGGACGTCCACTCATCCAATACATTATTATTGATACACTATTACTTTTGATGTGAAGGCAGCGTGTGATTTTTATCTTGAAAGGTGCTATATGAATAAAATGTACTTACTTACAAGTGAACATCAACCCATATGGCAATGTTTAGAGCAGCCAATTTTTTAAAACCATGGCCTATTTTTATGTGCACAGCTTGCAAAACTTTTATTATGGCTGTATACATTATTTTTTTCACCTTTGCCTACATCATACCTCAGCCTGTTTTGTACCCACCTCAGCAGTCATCCACAGATTTATGAGTTAATCTGCTGGAGAACACTTTAAAATTGAAAAATTGAAAATAAGTAGATATGGACCATTTTTCAAAAATTATTATTTATCATCAGCATGGTTTTTAGACCTAGATATTTGCATTGGATGTTTTCTGTTGGGATGTTGGGAGACTGCAACGAAGATTCAACACAATCTACTGGCTTACTTAGATTGTAGTAAATGTTTTTTGAATAAACTGAACTGAAATGAAAATGTCTGTCAGAGGAAAGCTGCTATGCCGGTGTCAAAAATATTGCTGTTTTCCTCCTGAGATGGGTTGGAGACCAGGGGTGGAAATTAGCACCCGCCACCCGCCAAATGCGGGTAAATATTTGAAGTGGCGGGTGAATTTGATCAACACACACGCCACTGTGGCGGGTTGGCAATTTGAACAGAAAATGTGTTATTTGTCCTCTTGACATATAGGGGGCAGCAATGTGCTCGAGTTGCTGCTGTTACGTC
>NC_051435.1:31346179-31352223 GCF_001649575.2 Kryptolebias marmoratus | reverse complement strand
CCCCCCAGCCACTATGGCTGGTGGACAAAATTTTTAATTTCCACCCCTGTTGGAGACTGGTTGGAGGTGCCCACAATGACTTGGAGACTATTTTGAGAGAAAAGTTGTTGCAAAATTTTTGAACATATTCAAAACTCAAGCGGTGTGTTTGTGTGCTTCTGCAATTATTCCAGGGAAATTAAAAACCCAACAAAATTCATAAGACATTCAGGAGACTCCCTCATGAATTCTGTTTGCCAACTATTTTCAGCCCACTGAGGTAGAGCCTTTCGTCTAAAACTTTAGCATGAAAGGTGGTGGGTGATATGGATTCATCAAAAGAATACTAGGCCTTTATTTAATTTCTGTCATGGTTTCATTCTCTTTTGCAGAATTTGCTTTTCCCATTGGGCAGTTTTTAGTTCTATGAAGTCATAGTTGTAACATCTATCTATCAACATCACAACTTTTGTGTGGTCATATTTTATTGTTTACTACTAAGGACATAGTATTTTAAGTCCAAAAAATTAGAAAGGGTTGTCACAAAAAACAAGTGGTTAAATTTTGGTTGTGATTTGGATCACAGTCTGAATCCCACATTTTTTAATGACTCTTTGGCTTTGGTGGAGGTTTGCACTCTTGGAGTGCTTCTATTTAGGACATGATTTTGTGACACTTTAAACAACATAACCACTATTATAAGAGCAATTATTTAACCAGTTTAAATGGCAGAATTAACAGTGTATTATATTTAATTTCTTAATTTCAGTAAATATTTGAGTGATTCTGTTTGAGTAAAGCAATACCCAATTTTATTTCATAAGATCAACTGAAAATGATGTTTTAGTTAACCAACAGTTTAGCCTAAAATTACAATTGTTATTATGATACTTTTTATTTTCAACCATTTACCTGTTTAGGTTGTTTTACAGGTGGTGCAAATCTTTCTCAAATCACAACTCAAGCAGTTCTAGAGCAAGGATACATAAAACATTTAGTCAAGATTAGAAATCATGTTTGCTGTCAGGATTTGTACACGTTTTTTGTGTTTCTGATACATGTTTCAGTTTGGGTTTATTGTTTATTTTATTTTTTTATTTAGTTATCTGTATGTTTAGTTAGGGTTGAGCCAAATACTTGTCAAAAATGCTTTATCCCTACCGGATACTCATCTGAAACAAGTACAAGCATGATACGAGTAAAACTCATCAATATCTGTGCTCATCCTGAAGGAAAATCCTCATTGGGTAACTGACTGTTTTCATGATCTGTGATTGGCCAATCACAGAGTGCTCGCCCCTCCTTATACACACATCATCTCTGCAGCGTAAGCTGTGCAACATACGCGGTGCATTTGAGAAGACAGAGCTGAAAACGGCTCGTGTTGCGTCAGTCACTGCCTCCACTCTGGTCGGGTATTTTTTTTTTTTTCTTCTTTCACGTCTGCTTTCTCTAAGTTTGGGTGGTGGTATGTCACGCCCACTTCCGGGTTAGGCCCTGCCCACTCCGAGTACAGATACAGATACAGATAATTTAGATGGTTGAACGGATACAGATAGTGGTGTACTCGCTCATCCCTATGTTTAGTCTGGTCTTAATTCAGTTCTTGCTCCTTGTGTTTTCGTACTCCTATCATTTTTCACTTCTCCTCAGTCAGTCACTTGTTTACTTGCCATGCCCATCTCCACCTGGTCCTTGTTAGTAATCATTCACCTGTGCCCACTTCACCTAATTACCTTCTGTCTTTAAAACCTGGTCATCTCCTCCACTTACACGCTGGTCTCTTGTTGCTTTCACGCGCTGTCTGGTTCCTCCCATGTCTTGCCTCGTCTTGTCATTTTTGTTATGCCTTGGATTTTTGTTATGGTTTGATTTTGCTGCCTCGTCAGCTTTTTGTTTTTGTTCTTTTATTTTAAAAATAAATCGTTTTATTTCCTGGAACCAAGATGAGTCTGCGCTTTGGGTTCGCGGCTCTCTCCTACTAACGTAACAGAACAGAACAGGCCGAACAGAACCCAGCCGACTCCATCTCCTTTATCACTCACTCCACAGAGGACACGGTAAAAATCCTTATGGATTTGCGTGGGGAACATCTGCTTCACGTCCTTGATGGGCCCAGTCATCTGGCAGCAGCCTCCAGATAGATTTGCAGTCGCTGTCTGCGAAGGAGGGCACCAACCGCAGCATTCTCCACACCTCCACCGGCCACGGCATTCTCCTCATTTTCGTCAGCTCCATGTACCCCAGTCCCCAATCTTGATTCTTCTTGATCCACCAGGGCACCTCTAGCTCATCCGACTTTCAGAGCTTCCCAGACGATGCTTCTGTCTCGATTGCCTTGATAGGGTCCCAGGCGACACCTCTCTCTCACCTGCAGTATCCGGGCCGGACTAGTTCTGGTCATATGCATCTTTTGCAATTTGGTGTCCCAGCTCCAGGCACCCATGCATTTGTTGAACATACTCTATAGACTATACATTGCCTGTTCAACAGGTGAGTAAAGTCACATTGGTGCTTTATGTCCCGCTGGCAAAGGGCAAGCAGCTTGCATGGGCAGTACTGGTGACAGAAAGTCCATGAGAATATTGACCTGTACGATAAATGTTTTCAAAGTTGCACTGTTCACATCTTTGTAGCCATCTATGAAGTTGCCCCTCAGGCTCTTTTATTTTTGTTAGCCAGCAAAGGTTGCCGTGGTCACCATGATTGTTTGTAGTTTGTTTTGTTGCAACCTGAAGTGTGAAATAAACTTCAGTGGAGTTTGAAAACAAAATAAGTGTATAGTATAGTATATAGTGTATGTCTGGTTGAACGATGTGTGTGCCCAGTTGATTTCTTTTTATTTTTTTTATTATTGTTTTTGTAATCCATATGGGGGCTCAGAAGAAAATCTTTGGGAACCACTGCATTAAGGCATGACACCGGCCATTATTCTTTCAAAATGTCCCAGTTCGGGTATGCCCTTACCCCCACCTGTGGCTGACATGCTCTGGTGGTGGCCGGTCAGTCACTTTTTTTTTGGCATACGCACACTTTTGGTATGAATTCTACGCAATCTTTAATACACGCTGGACATTATGGGGATGTCATGGTTGACACATCTTTTCAGTGTTGCATGAAGGACAGTAACAAAACCTGTGGAGTGGAAGACCAGCATGGTGGTTCCTATTTTTAAAACTATTGAGGGATAACACTTTTCAACTTTCAGGGGAAAGTTTACTCCATGGTGTTGGGAGGGAGGCTCAGACTAATTGTCAAACTTTGGATTCAGAAGGAGCAGTGTGGCTTTTGTCCTAGCCGTAGAACAGTGGACCAGATATTTCCCCTTGCAGAGTTTCTAGGGGTTCATGGGGTTTTGCCTTTCCAGTCTACATGTGTTTTGTGGATTTGGAGAAGGATTATGACCATGTTCCCCAAGTCAGTCTATGAGGCGTGTTGCAGGAGTGTAGAGTGCCAGGTCACTGTTAAGGGCTATCTGATCCCTGTATAACCAAAGGAAATTCTGCGTCTATATTCTTGGCTCATTGTCAAGGACTCCACTAGGGTTGTCCCTTTGTCTCCAGTCCTGTTTGTGGTATTCATGGACAGGATCTCAAGGCAAAGTTGTGGGAAAATTGGTCAAACACTATGTACTTAGCTCAGTCAGACAAGGCTAAGGCAAAAAGTACAGATGATAATACAAACTTGGTCAAAAGCACTTAGAACATGAACATGGACATGGACTTGAGTGCTGAGGCAAAGTTGCAGACAATATAGCAGAAAGCCGTGAACATGGAAGAGTATTTGAGCAGGAGACTGCAGGCGCAGGTTCTGCCGATTCTGATCAGTCAGAATTGTGGGCAGCAACAAGTGAAGCATTAATCGATCAGATCATTGCAGTTAACTCTATAAAAGAGTTTGAGTAAGTAGTTATCTGTTCAGATATCTCACATGTGCTTTCTACTGTAGTACATCGGCAGGCAGCGCTCATTTTAACTTGGCTTGTCAGAAACATGGGAAAAAAATATATCCAGCAGTTACTTTCACATTTTGATCCTTACCACTGCTGTGCTTTGCATGTGAACGAGCGCCTTTGTTTACCATTATTGCATCAGCCTCCAGAATGTAGTTGGGAGGCACAGCTACGACTTGCTTCAGGGCTAACATTTTTTTTCTATACACAGCAGTAGGAAAGTGTATATGAACTAGATACTGCAAGAAGTTGTCTCTGCCTCACTCATATACCCCACTTTTTGCACCAAGCATCTGCAGTGTGGACTCCCTCCATGTGCCCCCCTTAAAAGAGACACACCACTCTTATAGTAACCAAATTAGAAATGTCACTTAAATTAGGAAGAAACTCATAATGATAATCCCAAGATGGAATAATATCATTAGATCTTTTAGTATTGATTTCAACAGATAATTTAAATTTACTGTGAAAAAAGTAAGTGCTGTTTAGTAACAACCAACTACAGCTTTTAACCTATCCAAACCAGTGAAGCATTTGTTTTAAGAATTTGTTCTACAGCTCTAATCTTCCAGTTTCATCTGGAGTGTACGTATGTAGGTCTTTGTTCAAGTCACACATCGTCAAAGCTTCAGTCATAATGCATAAAAAACACAAGCTAGGCAATGAATGATTGAATTTAGCTTTGATGACATGTATTAATTTGCATTCATACATTTCTTTCTGGTTTTAACAGCCCTAGCCAAGCTTAACCATACTAATATAATAACAATAATAATAATAAAAACTACAAGCAGTGGCAACAGGCCCTTGCACAATGGGGCTGTCCAGCCAAAATGACTGCCAGACCTTCTCCTGTGTTCCCATCCACTCCGAAAAGGACTTGCCTTATCCTCCAGCCACTAAAGCACCCTGTTGTTTGCTCAAATTTGAAGACAAAATAGTGTTTTGTGTGACGTGAAAAAGGCAAAAATTTGCCATTTGATTAAAAAAGGCCAACATCCTGTAGGTTTTACAATACGTTGCCAAGAGACTTTTTTTGTAGGTGCTGGAACGATACACGTATATACCGAATTTCATATGTGTACATTAAAGTGGTCATAGGGGCTGCTTTCTAGATGATACTAGCAGTCCAATCTGCCATGCCCACATCTGGATTTTTAAACCTCCCCATACTTACTCTAGTGCTAAACAACTGCCAAGTTCCATGATGCCCACCAGAACATTGTGAAAATTGTGTTCCCTTGGCAGAAAAATAAAAATTATATTAATCAGGTTAAAAATAATAATCCTCGCTGCTTCACAGCACTCAAGCCTGTCACTGTACGATCTATTCCGGAAGCACAATCCATATTGTCAGCTCATTTATGCATGTGCCAGAAGGAATACTTCCAGAAGGGCTTTTTTAGTTTTCTTTTCTTTTTTGTTTTCCATTGCAATAGTAATATTAATATATGATTTAAAGAGAATAACAATAATTCATAAAATAAATTATTCAATAGCAACAATACAGATAAAAATGATTCAACAGCATTTCGCTAGACCACTATGACTAATCTGAACGTGCACAATCATTACATCACACAAAAAGCAAAACACGTAAACTTTTCCAAGTAAATTAAGACAATTTTTATTCATAAACAAAATTATAACATTGTCTAGGGAAATTAATCAATTTATAGAAAGATATATATTTTAATTAATGTAAGTGATTTATGTTGATCCTCTTATTTTGAAGTGCACCAGACGTTCTGTGTGTGTGTGTGTGTGTGTGGCGGAAGAGGTTGGAATAAATATGCCGCCAGTGTCGGACCGGCTAACACAATCTGTTTACAACTACTGTATCATTTCTAAGTACCCAACAAGTGTTATAAGACCCTCAGTTCCATTGATATTAATAAATATGGTATGTTTCAAGGTTCTGGATGTTGTAGGGTTGTGTTGGCTAACGCGGCTCTGCAATATCGTGTGGAAATCGGGGGCAGTTCCTCTGGATTGGCAGACCGGGGTGGTGGTCCCCTTATTCAAAAAGGGGGACTGGAGGGTGTGTTCCAATTACAGAGGGATCACACTCTTTAGCCTCCCTGGTAAGGTCTATTCGGGGGTTCTGGAGAGG
>NC_051435.1:31339305-31345074 GCF_001649575.2 Kryptolebias marmoratus | reverse complement strand
GAGGAGGCCCAGAGGAAGACCCAGGACACGCTGGAGGGACTATGTTTCTCGGCTGGCCTGGGAACGCCTTGGGATTCCCCTGGAGGAGCTGGCCCAAGTGGCTGGGGAGAGGGAAGTCTGGGTCTTCTGGCTTAGGCTGCTACCCCCGCGACCCGACCCCGGATAAGCCGAAGAGAATGGATGGAATGAATGGAATGGAGAATGGTATGTTTCATAAATATATATTTTTAATATCAAAATGTATATAATATATGTGTTGTATTAAGTCAGCTTACAGGACATAATTTAGCACATCTTTATAATTAAGGCTGGAAGTAATTTTTTTCAGTACATTTTCCTAAATCTAGCTTATTAAACGACGATCCGGAAGTATTTCTTTTAGCGCATGCGGAAACAGGCTGACGGTACAGATTGTGCTTCTGGAACAGATCAAGCAGTGACAGGGCCCTACTAATATACTAATAATTCAGTCTACCTTCCACTAGGAGGAGACCCTGGGGCAGACCCAGAACTTAGTGGTGAGATCCCAGAGGAGCTAGAGTGAGTTGGTAGGGAGAGGGAGATCAGGGTTTTCCTTCTGGACCTGTTGGCTGCCACTGTGAATAGAAAGTGGACACAAAATAGAAAGAATAGGAAGTGGTGGGTACAAAAAGTCCAGTGGCTTCTTTTTGTACCCAAAAAGAATGGCTACACACTGACCAGATATTAGTGATAATTTGCCTAAAACCATAATTCTGCATCTTTCTATTGTCTATTTAACAGTTTCGTACACTGTACATTTCCCTTTAAACCTACCAGTTTCACCAGTGGAAAAATAAAACACTCATCACCACATCAACAAAATGATTTTCTTTAAAGGACTTTGAATTAAGCCTCTATTTAACAAAATTTAAAAATGCAATATGTGCCTGTTTTTTTAAAAATGGGTTGAAGCTGCTGTTTGGGTCTGATTGGTAAGTTTTTTTAAACTTAGTCTTTTCCACATTTCAAATGTTACACAACATATCATATAAAAACAACAATAATGATTAAAAACATAGCATACCCCTATGCACAGTCAAGCTTCAGAGCAAAACAAAAAGACAAAGGGTAATTCAGCCATATACAAAAAACAATCAAACCAAATTTTAAAATCTTGTGCATGTTTTTACAATTTAAAGAGTTCAATTAAAAATTCTTATGTGAATTACTTGACTTGTATACATGTGCAATTTTTTATTGAACATGTTAAAAAATTGTTTTAGAACAATCACTTAAAAGATTACAGTTCCAAAATTGAAGACATACAGCTGTATGGAAGAATTGTGAATTGTTTGTTATCCGAATATTCTTGCAAACAGAATGCGTCTTCAGAGAGTGCAGATGGCTCATGAAGCTTTTTCAACAAGGAAGGGCACTTCTCCTGGATCCCTACAACAGCCTTGAGCTGTGACTGAGCAGAAGAGCAAAGAGGTCCCAGCCGTTCCCTCCACATGTCCAAATGCTCTTTGATCTCTCCTCCCAGAACACTGGAAAAGTCCAGTTGGTTGGCAGGTGATCTGTGCTGTAAACTCTATCTCAGGCTTACAAATCTACCAGCTAACATTTAATAGACAGAGGAAATCATTAAGATAGGAGGAGAATGCCCTCCAAAATAAAAAATAATTCAAGTTATTGAAACACAATGTGCTCCATGTGGTAATATTAGCTATACATTGATGATTTTTGCAAATCTTTCAGCCATTCTAGCAGTGATATGAGAAATGGAAAGATAGTTTCTAATAGAAATCTTTGGTTAGATGGAAAATCTAACAGAAATCTACACAGATTTCTTTAAATTTGACACACACTGACCATGACTATGCAAAAATAAAGCAGAAAGTCAAAGAGGTTTTAAAAATTAAAATAAAGTCAAAATGTTTCACTTCATTGTAATCATATATTTTGGTTGACCAAATCTGTTTACAGAATTAAGGGAACATAATTACATAACGTAAAATACTCATAGTGATTACCTGATTACCTTTAGCCTCATAAAATTACCCACAACACAAACATAAAGAACACAGAAGTGGCAACATTTCACAGAATGGAAGCTATCCTTTAGTTTTGCTTCTATAGGCTTAGACTGATGGAGGACAAACTGATCACATTTCCTCACTCTTCTGCTGTCTCTACTCTCCATGTCCTTTCAAACCCCAGCCAGTCAAGGCAGATGGCCACCTATCCTGAGCCTGGTTTTGCTGGAGCTTTCTTCTTGTCAAAAGGGAGTTTTTTCTTTCCACTGTTGCCAATTTGCTTCTCAGAGTGAGAGATTGCGATGAAGTGAAGATTCAATGCAGTCTGCTGGTTTCCTTAGATAGATCATTTTTAATAATTTAATTTTTATAATGTATGTGAATGTTTTACAAAGTGCCCTAAAATTACTTTTGTTGTGAATTGATGCTATATAAATAAACTGAATTGATGTAAGTAATTTTGAACTAGTCATGGTTGTAGGTGCCAGATCGACTGCTTAAGTATTTTAGATACTGCTGATCTACTGGGATTATCACTCATAATCATCTCTAGGGTTTACAGAGACTCATCAGATCAGGTAATGTTTTTTCTAGTTTTTTTAGCGTGCAGTATTTGTGAGCCTGTGTGAGTTGTAGCTTCAGTTTCCTGTCATACTTAGCTGTTACCAATGACACCTGGTGGGGTCTAGTGTTGCTGTAGCCCATTTACTTCAGAGGCGGTATTCTGCACACCTTGTTTACAAATGTGGGACCAAATCATTGTTTTCAAGTCACAATTCAGTCCTAAGGTTCCAGCATACACCATAAGAAGTCACAAAGTCGGTTCGCAGTCATGTGGTTGCAAGCCATTTATTTTCGCACACACCTTTCATAGTCCATGAGACACTTGGATCAGAACTCCTGGGAAATTCCTCTCTCCTCCTACAGCGTTGAAGCAGGTCCTTGTACAGATTTTTGCTTCCGTTACAGCAACCAGACGTGTTTATTAAACAGACAGAGACAATACACACCGTTTGACATTTGGAAATATGATGTGCACAATAAGGAGCGAAAGAAGTGAACGTGTCGCTACACAGCCCAGCCGAGGCACACTTCCTTCCAGCCACCACAGCCACTTGTGTCTCTGCAGTCTTTTTAAGGTAGGTAGGTAGGTAGGTACATTTATTTATATAGCACTTTTCAGCACAAGGCAACTCAAAGTGCTTTACAACACAAGAACAAAATTACAGACAAATCTAAATAAGCTAAGCTAAACCAACAGATCTAAGCATGACTAAATGTACAGAACTAAACTAAGCTAAAACTAAAACTAACGGTACCGAACTATCTAAAAGTACCCCAGGCCCGCTATACAGCCGAAGTAAAACCAGACATATCTAAGCATGAGCTAAGAAAGTCAAAAATAGTAGCTAAACTAAACAGATCTAAGCATGACTAAAAAAAATTTTAAAAAAAGTTCATAGGTATATAAGTTTTGCTGGAACAGTTGTAATGACGGCTATATTTTCTAACAGCCTCGGCCAGTAGAAGCAAATTAGCTCAATTAAAGCTCACTGGCTTTTCCGCATAAACACACCCACAACAACTTCTGACCAATTACACAATACTTTGTGCAAACCCCTGTGCAAAAAAGTTTGGCAAAAGCATGCAAGTCAGAGTCAAGTCCAACGTCATGATGTGCAAGTCTCAAGTCAAGTCTGTCTTGTAAACTTTGAATTTTGAGTCCTTACCAAGTCACTTGAACAAATATGTAATTTATTTATAAAGTTATAATAAAAAAGAATTCTAGTAATTATGCAAGTCCTTTATTTAATGTATTTATTTGATATAAGCGGTAAGAGCAATTGGATTTTATCAAAAGAAAAGAAAAGCATTTCACAGTAAATATTAACCCAGTACTACAACACAATATCAATCAATCAATCAACTTTATTTATATAGCACATTTTAAGAACCACAGGGGTAGCCAAAGTGTACAATAGATAGATAAAAACAGTAAAAAGGAAATAGATAAAACAAATAAACAGATAAAAAAGATAAAAAGAGACATACACATACAGGTTCACAGCAGGTATGTTTTAGGTGCCAAGAAAGACAAAAATCATGGTGTGTTAAAAGCCAAAGTATAAAAGTGTGTTTTTAAAAGAGATTTAAAAACAGGAAGAGAGGAGGCCTGTCTGACACTCAGGGGTAAATTGTTCCAGAGCTTGGGAGCAGCAACAGCAAATGCTCTGTCGCCTCTGAGTTTCAGCCTAGTTTTAGGGACTGTCAGCAGTGACTGATCAGCTGATCTTAGGAATTGGGGCGGGCAGTAAGGCAATAATTTATGGTTCAGTCCTCTTTTACTTTACTTAATTTCCTTCATATTGAAACAGTGCCTATCAAAAATGTTTTCTGTTAGACTTGGTATTTTGAAGTAACACTGTGTGTAGCTGCATGTTTTTTATGTCTAAATTAAATAAAACATTGCAAGCAGGTTTGTTTCTACAGTGTCCATATGACTGAACTAAAGCCAAGGTACAATCACTACAAATATTTCACATACCTCAAAAAATGCTTAGAAAGATTTAACTTTGTTAGGTTTTGTATGAAGACTGTATCTCCAGTCCAGAACTCTTCTTCTTGTGCCAATATTGCTGTCCCTTGAAAATGCTAAAAGGTCAAGGTTTTGATGTATAAATTAAAAAAGAGATAACACAATGCATGTTATAATAATCTTTTTAAAATTCTAAGCACTGAAATGTTTTTTATTTAAGTAGAATGTTTCTAACTTTCAATAATATTTTTTGTCTTGTGTTGTATTTAAATATGGATATAAATATGGAAACAGGCACCCACAACCCTGCATAGAAAATGGAAGTATGGATGGATGGATTTCAAATTTGTTTGCAGAGAATTCTATGGTGTATCGTAATTGTTTTCTAGTTACAATGAAGCAGTAATATTGCTTGATGTGAACTATACTGATGTAACAAATCAGAAACACTTTTTTAGTAATATGTTTTTCTACCCTGGAAGTGTTAGGGAAAAAAAACAAAACTTATTTGCAATCCCAATAGAGGTAAAGCATGTGCTGTATATAATTTAATATGCAGTGATTAACTAGGATTGCTGTGGACACCAATTGATTGTTAAGGGGAAATACAGAGGTTTCTGTGATGTGATATTTGTCATGTCTCCCAGCAACTGATAGCGACTGGAGTCCCTCTGTAGTGTGTGTGTAGCTGAAATTTTTGTAATTGTGCTCACTGAGGTTGTAAATTTCAAATGGATCAATCTTCCATTTAGAATAGATAATATACAAAGAAAGCATCTATTTATTCATGTTTTGTTCCTGATTTATCCTGTTCAGGATCATGGAGTTTGGTAAGATGAAACTGCTCTTGGTGTCAGTTCACACGACGCAGTTTTTATATGTGAATTCAGAACGTTTTGTAAAAACCATGGCAAAAAGGAAACTAGAATTCACTGTGTTCCAGAAAATATTGTATCACTGTTAAATCATATGTAGTTGGTTATCATGTAAAATTTAGTTTTCCCAAAACATTTTTTTTCCGATATGAGGTAATGAAGCCTAGGCGTAAATTCAGACTGGAAGACCTGCTTCAGCCTCACCTGCATCTAATCGCTGCGTCGAGCACCTCCACTCCAGCCTATCAGCATCAGGCCGCGCCTCCATCTCAGCCCATCAGCATCCGACTGCGCCTCCAGTGTATCCAATCAGCGAGCAAGCCTTCGTTTAAAAGGACTTCCATCATGGCCCCATCCGTTC
>NC_051435.1:31317124-31339291 GCF_001649575.2 Kryptolebias marmoratus | reverse complement strand
TCGTTTAAAAGGACTTCCATCATGGCCCCATCCGTTCACCGGCCGAACTTCAGCCCACCTCCACCCCTTCTCCACCCCCAGTTTCCCAGCTCCCTCAAGCTTCCTTCCCCTCTTCGACCTCCACCACCAGTGTCCGGCCCGGGGAAGACGCCTCTAATGCTCAACCTGAGCTTCTCCTCGAAGTGCATAGCTATTGTCGGCACTCGCGTCTTCCGCCGAGGTCCAAGCGCCAAATATCTTATGTCATTCATGTCAAACAAAACCATTTAATTGCAGCATCGTGAGTCTCTCCAGGTTGAATTAAAGTTTGAAGGTCTCTCGTTTGAATGTTCAAACTGACTTAAGGAGAGATAAACAGTAGAATTGACTTTTTCTAAATACTTCTCCTTAAATTTTGACCAAAAGACTGTTTTTAGTAATAAAACATGTTCAGTCTTTCAAAAATATAATACTACAAATGTTATGTGTAATTCAAGAGCTGAAGAGCTTTGATGCTGATCACTTGGGTGTTTGAGACAGACTAACATGTAACTAAGAGCTGCACAGGACATAAAGTTTATCTGTGTGTTTCTTTAAAATAAGGAAACTCATAAGGTTCATGTTTACACTTGTTTTTATGAGCTCTTGCTGCTCACAGTGTTTTCTTTTTTCACTACCTTAGATTCCCTTCACAGTGGATAACAGCCATGCTACCCTCTCCATGACTTACATGGCCTTTCAGAACATGGCTGGGTTACTGCAAATTTAAAAATCCTCCTTCAGTATGAAGGTAAACATGCTGCTGCTTCTCTCTTAGCTCCCACCAAACACATTTCTCTGCTGCTTTCTGTGTCCCTGATACACTCTCCTGCTCCCTCACTATGCTCATTAGCATTGGTCTGTAACTGTTACAGTCAAAAAAGCCATCTACGACCCTTTCTTCTATTAAATAAGCTTGTCCAAAGCCGCAAAACCTACTTAAAGACTAAAAAAATAAGAAAAAAAAAAGTTGATTACTTTTTAAAATTAACTTGACATTTATAAGTATTTTTACAATTTAGGACAAAAAAAGACTCATTTCTTATGAAGAGGAGAAAAAGGTGTTTTTGCCCTTTGATCAAATTTAATGTGAAGTATGGTTTGTGTTCATTTCTCATTTCTGTTAAACTCATTACAGCTCTATAACATGTTTCATTTAAAGGAATCTCACAAAGGTGCAAACATGTAAAGCTTGTATAAATGCTAAATGGTAATGCAGTTCAAACTGTACAATATAATCAAACCTTGATACTTTGATTGCTAAGAAATGAGGTTATGCTAAGTCAACGATAAAATATAAACAAACTTTAATATTGCTAAAATAATTTGATTGTTAAAAGAAGGTTACGATAAAATGTAAACAAACTTCGATATCACTATTGATTGCTGAAATGAGGTCACGCTTAGCTTATGATCGAATAATCATGAAGAACAGTTGTGTAAGTGGGGTGAGGGAGGCTGAAGGTTCCAGGGCATCATGATATGATAGTATGATTTATAGTATAAAAAGAAGTGGAAGGGGTTATTACCTTAGACACAACTGGGAACGGGTTGCTGTTGCTTCTTGTTCGTGAGTTGTTGTCTCCATTCAGCTGAATGTTTGAATAAATGTATGATTTGTTTTTAAACCTTTGTTCTAGACTCGTTTTGTGAATCCGTCTTTTCTGCAACATCAAAAGATCCAGTGAGAGAAACTAAGTGGTCAGGTGAGATTCCTCTGAAAGGAGTGAATACTAAAAACTTGGTTTTCTCAACATTAATCAATGAAATATGTAGACCATAGTGAGTCCTCTTTATTTTTGTGGAAACTTATGAATTACCTCACTTTAAAAGATTATGGCTTATATTTGTATCCAAGTAAATTACTTGAATGGACATAAAATATTCGGACAGTTTGAATATTTCATTGTGACTTGAATTTTCACCAATAATGACCAATACCTTGATTTATTTCAACTTTTATTTAATTTTAATGAAAAGCAAGCCTTCACTTCTAATTCTTCTCAAAATGACTTGTCATATATTTGCAGAAAGCCTAATTCCAATGACTCAGACCGCAATACATGTGCACTTTGGATTTCAGAGAAAGTCCATGTATGGCTAAAAATTAATAATGTGGTAAACTGGTGAACAACTGAATGTTTGTTCCTTGTCCTAATAGTATCAGATTGTTACATAAATTTTATTCACATTTTGGAAAAAAAAAAAAAAAAAAAACTTGAAACAAAGTAACTGAACAAGAGACAACCTACAAATATTTTGTTTCCTATTGTGATACTAAATCTAAGTTTTTTATGTTGTACTACACAACTACAAGGAGTCATTGCAGTGGAACCAAAGAGCCACCGGTTGCAGACTCCTGTTTTTTATAGTTTACTGTAACTCATACTGGACCACGTTGGAATGCAGCTCCAGGTATCATGTGTGCACTAAGTTGCTTCCATTACCTCATCATGATCACAATAATAACTTAGGCAGGTAGCCAGTCCTGATTCAAAGTCTCAACAACCAAGCCACATTAGTGTGAACAGGCCCACGTTATGGATACTCTGTCACTGCTGCAACCATGCTCCACCCAGAAACTCAACATATGCTGCCACCATGATAATTAAACCACCATGACCTCACTATGCAAGTCATGCTCTATCACACAAAATGAAGAGCTCAACAAATCAAAGTCTAGAGACAAAGTCCATGACTGCAGGAGGTGTTAAAAAGTCTTTAAAAAGTTTAGACTACAACATTTGTTTCTGTAAATCATTACAAAAATTCATTTTCAAAATAGCAAAAGTATTGTTACATTGATCAAAAAGATTAAAAACTGACTGAAATCACATTCATTTTATCGCTCCTGATATTCTTGGAAAATGAAAATATTATACTATCTGTTGCAGAAACTGTCTCCTTGAAAATAAATTCACAATGATGTTTGCTGTTTGTTTGTTGCCATTGATGACACATGTTCTACTGCATTGTCTTACTCTTGCTTGCTGCAAAAAGGTAAAAGGTGGATGATAATGTTTTTGCCTGCGTTTTTGCATTTGTATGTTGTATTTGCACAATATCCAATGAACCATTTAACAGTTTTTAGAAAGTAATTATTGGATGTACATCTACAGCTTTTGGGATCAGACTGGCTGAAAATGACCGCCACAGTTAACTGAGCTTAGCAACACAAAACATCTATGATTCAGTCAGTTTTACAAATACTGAGCTAAAGTTTGATGTGGTAATAGATAAGAGTTATCTCCAGCACATAGATTGAACTTTAACAGATCTGGCCATATTGCATGAAAATGCTCATAACATTACTGAAAGTTTTGGCAGAACAGCTACATCTGTCATTTCTCATCATAAGATGAGTTAAATGTAAAACTCTGACAAGAAAGGAATGCTAGGCCTTTAATTATCAACAGCATTTCAGGTGTCTTTGATGGATTCTGAAAACAGGTCCCATCTTCAGCCGTGCATTAAACAAAGTAGAAGAAGATATATTTGCTCCTTTTTTTAACAGCTGTGTCCAGTTTACTCCAGAGCCCAGAGGTCTTTCCAGTGGCCCCACAGCAGCAGAACATATTGGTGCTACAAGCCTTATGGCACTATGACATGCACAGGCCTCTGCTCCTTTACTCCTGAGGAACACAACACACACTCACAGAAATGCAGAGTAAGGCCACAGTAGTGGGATCCCTTTCATCCTTCTTTTCTTTGTTGCATCTGTTATTTGTTCCTTGTAGTTTATCTCAGGTCCTTCATTTCTCTTCTTTTCTGTCCATCATATTCTGTTTGTTCTTTTCTTCCATCTTAATGACAGCTGCTCTTCTTTTCTTCAGGTTCTTTTTTGTGCCCTGGTGACAGAGTTCAGAAATGCTCTCTCTCTCACACACACACACACAAATGAAAGTGTGCCTATCCCTTTCTCCTTCTTGTCATTGGCTCTGTGAGTGTGTGGGTTCAGTGTCATCAGTAGTTTTTTGGAGGACAGCTCATTTAATTCAGTGATTTTATCATTATGTAAATGACATCAGGAGAGCTGCCTCCTCTGTTGTGATTGGCTGCTGTTCCAGCATTTCTGTGCAAGTGCATTTATGTTTATGTGACTATGGGTTCCAAATTAGCCAATCAACAATAATTATTTCCTGTGTGCACAGCTCTCATCTTGTCCTCTGAGAGGTGATGTCAAAATCCCTGTTTATATGATTCCTCCTCCATCTTTTTCTTTTTGTCGCTCCGTGTGTCTGTGTGTGTTTATGTCGGTGTGTTTAACACAGTCATACGTCTTCCTCTAAATATTTCAGTCAGGACCTTCCACTCCATTCTTTAATGGAGAACAGGACTGACTCATTCCCCTTTGTCAGAGTATATCCTCCTCTGAGTTCCAGAAACAAATCCAAATGATCTTGTTAATATGCATATCCATTTAAATCTGCCATGGGCTAATTAACGTCTGCCACTTGTAAACATCATTCAACTACTTATTACCATCATCATTATCATTATTGTTTTTGTTAGTTTGTCATTTCAAAAATAACATTTTACACATCATTGCCAGCTTGCTCAGCATTAGCCAAGTATACAAAGATGTTTGAAGGTGTAGTTTTTATTAGCCAAATTTTAAATTTTTCTTTTAGTTCATCACAACAATGTGACTGTGGCCTCTATGACCTCACCAACTTTAGGAAAGTGTGTTGAGAAATGACTTGAATTGATTTTAGAAACTGTTCTTAATTTTCTTTACAAAGTTAAGTCTATTCTGTTATTCTGTTTGTTCTTCTGATGACTTCTGTAGGCAGAGTAAAATAAACTGCTCATAAATCTTCTGTTTGACTATAATACAATAATACAAATTATTGTCATGATCGGGGTGGAAGGAGGCGAACCCAGTATGCAGACTCATGATGGAAAAAATAAACTAATTTATTAAATAAATAATCAAAAACCCCAAACAAAGGCTTATATGGCAGCAGAACTAAACATAACAAAACCTAAACATAAGAACACAGGAGGCAGCACATACCGGCAGGAAAAAACTGGACAGCACATCAGGGAGGCAAAGTATGACAATGAACCAGCAGAGAGGTAGAGAATGTGACCGGGTTTTAAAGACAGGATAACGATGGGAAGTGAACACAGGTGAGTGATTTCAATTGTAGGCAGGTGGAGATGGGCGTGGCAGGAAAACCAGAGACTGACTGAGGAGGAGTGAATGTAGCAGGAAACAGACACGAGGAACGAGAACTGAACTAAGACCAGGATAAACAGGAACCAAAAAATCAAAAACAGAAAACACAATAAAACTAAACCCAAAGGAGACCAGAACACAAATATCAAACACAGGGGAACTAACAAAACCGAATCCTAACAATTATATGAAGCCACCTTTACTACTAGGTGAAACACAAAGATTGGAAGGAAGGAATGTACTCCTGAAAACATGTGTGATGGTATTTGGAATTAGAGAGCTGTCAAAAGCTGAAGATGAACTGCAAAGCTGAGATCTGGACCTAAATTCAGATTTTTAGTTCAAATGAAAAAGCAGCAAGTCTGTTGTTAAAACACAGAAACATGATGAGGTTTGTGGTGCAAAAGAATAAAAAGTGGAGAGCAAAGCATTGAAGCGACAGAAAAATAACTTCACCATGAATGACTTTTAAAACACTAGTAACAAAAGTAATCATTTTAAAATAACTGCTTATTCTATAGCCATATAGACAAACAATTTTAATTTGTTGTCATTTGTAATCATCAAAATTAAACGAAATAAACATTTGAAATATATGAGTTTGTATGTAATGTATGAATATAATATACAAGTTTCACTTTTTAAATGGAATTACTGAAATCAATCTACTTTTTCATGATATTCTAATTTTATGACCAGCACCTGTATATTCCAATAACCTTTTCTCTGAGTGAAATTAAGTCACTTTAAAGGCGGTTAATATTTATGCAATCATTCATTTTACACTGCCTATATTTTATTTAACTGATATTCTGTAGAAATTTGATTTCACTTTGACAATAAAGTTTATTTATTTATTTATTAACTTTTTGTAAAGAAGGGAAATTTATATTGACATGACTGATTTATGACAGCAATAAAAGCATAAAACACCTTTCATAGGCACTTTACATAGCTTCCTTCACCTCATTCTCAAATTATCTGCCTTCCCTGTCCAAAATATGAGTATTTTGGTCCACTAAAGGGTGTCTCTTGTCCTTGTACATGACCAATTTCACCCTGGACCAGATCTGTACCCTGATGGACATCTGTCTTTCCACCACTTATTTCAAATATAATTACAGATAGAAGCATGGTTGTGCCATGGGATCTCTAGTGTCATTGATTGTAAGCAATCTCCACATGGACGAAGTGGAAGAGAGAGCCCTGAACTCCTATGAGGGAACAACACCAAGCCACTGGTTCAGATAATTAGATGATACTTGGATAAAAATCCAAGCTAAGAAAGTAATTTTCACCAGACAAATCAACACTGTTGACAACATGAAGTTCACCAGAGAGTATGCTAGTGACAATAAGCTGCCTTTTTTGAATTGTTTGGTATACATGGAAAGAGAGGACAGCCTTATCATTGAGGTCTACAAGAAACCAACCCACATAGTCTTACTCAGAGACATTCTAGAGACTCTGTCACAAATGTCATTTGCAAACTAATGGCTGTTTTCAACATTTGCATCCCAGTAACATACTGACCTTAGACTACCGGTAGTGCTTCTCTATTCTTTCTCAAATCTCATTTAAACACATTTGGGAAAGACTGCCTTTGCTAATCTCTGACTTCTCTTCATTTTAGAATTTACCAACATTTATATTATTCCTGTTTATTATTACTGGTTTTATCTCCATTTATATTTTTTATTATGTTGTTTGTTTTATTATTGTGTTTTTATGTTATCATTTTAACTGTGCACTGTGTTGATGTCTCTTAAGTACTTTGTGATCTGTTTTGGAAGGTGCTATATAAATGAAATGAAATGAAGTTTATTATTATTATTATTATTATTATTATTATTATTAGTAGTAGTAGTAGTAGTAGTAGTACTAGTAGTAGTAGTAGTAGTAATAGTAGCAGTAGTAGTATTGTTATTATTAATATTGAAAGTGTCATCCAGCGATGCAGCAGTGAAATCAAGTTAATGTTTTCGGGATCTCAAATGCTGATTCCATCCATCCATCCATCCATCCATCCATCCATCCATCCATCCATTTATCCATCCATCCATCCTCTGAGCCTACTTCAGCCTGTTCAGGGTAGTGTGAACTGGAGCTGACACCTATGTCCCTAACCCTACACCACTCATTATTATGGCAAATTTAGAATCACTAACAAACATTCTTGTTTTTGACTGTGGAATGAAATCTATGCTCCTGTTAAAACCCAATCATGCAAATTCCACACAAAAGGGGCAGAAACCAGAAACTTCTTGCTGTGAGGCAGCAGCATTAGTCAACTGCACCACCATGCTGCCACATCATTTCATTATTAATAAAGATTACTGAATAATTTACAAAATTCAATTTCCCATATTACAAACATAATTATTTTTTTATCTACAAACATCCATCTGTAAAGTTGATTTCAGGTTTACATTCCCAAAATCTTGAGATGTTTGACCTTGAGTTGTATTTGCTGTTAAAGTATTGCAGAAACAGTGAACAGAATTTAGTATGACTAAAGTGTTCAAGAAGTAATCTTTAGAAAAAAAAAGAAAAATGCCTTTCTTTTCAGAGAAAACAAACATATTTACAGTCAATCATCCAAAGAGTTTTGGAAGAATTTTTCAATAAATGAAAAATTTCTTGTTGAGAGCAATATCTTCAGATTATCTTTAAAAATAAAAATCTGGACATTGGAAACTTGTTGCGATAAGAATTTAAAAATGCAATTTCACTTCTTTATTCAACTCCAACTAAATTACTCAAACTGACTACATGTTGGAGCCATAAAACAAAAGTATTTAAAATTTTTGCATATTAAATTAAATCTCACTGCACTGACCAGACTTCGTTTTATTCATTTATTTTTGATAAACCATTAAAATAATAAACACTTTGCTAATTTCAAGTACATGAAAGTCTGCACATCAAAGTCTAAACAGTTTCCTGTATTAATTAAAGACCTTGCATTCCTTTACGGAATGCTTATCACCTGCCACCCTTCACACCAGAGATTTAGACTAAGATCATGTTATGATGAGAAACAATTGAGTTATTGACAATTTTTTGTTTGGTAAGACTGTGTTGGTCATCTTGAAAATCTGTTTCGTAGTTTAAATATTTTGATGACACAACAGACAGACGAACACACACACACAGAGCAAAAAAATATATATATCCCCCACTTTTCACCTTTTGGAGGCAGGAAAAAGTAAGTATTATTACATGTTTAATGCCACAATATTTATTGCCTTATGTAGTTTTGAATAAATAGATCTGGTTTTCTTCAGTACATTTGTCACCTGAAACTTGGAACTTGAAACATGACAATCACTAAGGCTGTTTTGACTGAATGCTGAAATCAGCATGGCAGCAGGAAAACACCAAGCATTTGTTCTGAAAAAAGAGAATCAAAAATCTGACTTTTCACCAAAAAGTTTCTGTATAGATGTATCTTCCGTGCTAAACATGTTCACAGAATTATATTTGCACAGTTATAGGATTCTGTCTCTGTGTTTTGGGTAAAGCTAACTCCATCAGCAGAAACAATAATTCATTCTTATGAATTTGTCTTGAGTCCTGTACAATCTTGACGTCCAACAGAATCTCCATCTTATTGCAGTCATCCAACAGAAACAATATATTAATTGTAACATGTACAAACACGTGACTTAAGTTACCACAATTTATCTGCATGAAGAGAACTGAGCAGGAATAAAAAGGTTTTTAGACTGCTGGCAAAGCCACAAAATGCCCAGAACTTTCTGCTCTGTGATTTATTTGTCTCTGATTTAAGGCTCCACCAGATCTTTGTTTTCCTCACACAGGTTTGAATTACAAAAACCCTCATCAAGGGCCTTTCATTACACTTAAGATGCTACTGACTATTGTGAATGACACCTGGACATTTGAAAACAGCAATTCTACCTCTGACTTTTAAAGAGTCAAAAGACAATAACATCATTAATTGCTCTCCTCCAGTATCAACTGAGAAAAATATGTGAGAACTAAGAATCATGTCTTTTCATTATGAAATAGTAACATCAGAACAACTTGGGAATAGTACCTGCATATCAAACAATCACTCCTGAGTGTTGTGTTGTTAAGTTTTAATTAGTAGGTGACAAAGATCTTTATTAACTTTCACATGAAATAACTTTTTTATTAGCAGTTATTTCACGACATGACAAACTGTTATTTGTCACCTGAACTATGTAAAACATGTTTATCTTTAAGAGAACTACACAAAATGCTTTATCATAAAAATGCAGAGGGAATGCTAAGTGCTGAATGACTTTGGCAAAATTTGTTGAAGAATTAACTGTTAAAATAAAAACAAACAGAGTATATTTGATTTTCATGTTTGTAAATAAAGTTAAATAATTCAAAAAGTATAAAAGTTACAAACACCAAAAGTGACAGTACACTATTACTAATTGAGCTAATCATTTTGATATACGAATGGTTAAAATAGTACAAAGTATGCAGAAGAAGTTTACCAACTGTAGAATAGATATAGTGTTCATCACACTTTCTGTAAACACTGATGGTTCCCAAAACAGATGACTACAAGGTTTTCCTTGACTTCTATGAAGGACTACCATGAAACAGCAAAATTTGATTATATATGTTTTGTTTTATTTAACTTTGTTACATCCTTTGTGTTCCCAGTCAAAATCAACCAGTCAATAGAAATGGAAGTGGAAGACATTAGGCGTTTAAAATTGACTTCAGCTGATGGACATCATTTATTTTCCGCACTCTCAGATGCATTTGGTTTTGAAGGCATACATTCTCATAAACAATGTGACTGATTGTGAGAATGCATTGTTTCAACTATATGTAAAACTTTTCATGCAGCCTCTAGTCGAATAAAGGTTTTTTGAGGACTTGTTCACAATTCATTATGTGGCAACAACCAATTGTTTGAGGGCCTCAGTCAGATTGTGGATCATGATGATGGTGATGAGAAGAGAGGCCATAACTCTGACATGAAAGATTCTCGAGAGGAGAAAGACTCAGATACTGAAAACAAAGAATATGATTCAGACCAAAAAAAAATTAATGTAGAACAATTCAGTGATAAGGGAGAGAGAATCCAGCTGAGGTTGCTGCTACATTCCTAGTAGTCAGCTAAAATGTGTGCATATTTTCACAAAGCAAATGCAATTACCACCATATACCTTCTAACATGTAAATCTGACTCGCACAAAAGCTAACATTAAACAGATTGTGCACATATGACTTCTCAAATTTTGTTTATGTACAGTTATTTTATTTTATTTTTTTACAGTGATCAGGCAATAGATTTATCATATAATTAAGTTTTCAGCGGTAAATGTGACCTCTTTTCTTCACTAAAAACACACTAACTAATGCTGACCAAGAACACAAAAAGATGCTCTAAGTCTCTAATAAATAAATAATACAAAATGTGCTTGACAAACTTTGACACACATAAATCTGTGACAGATACCACATTTCATCTGTAAATTTGTTCTCGTCAGAATAATCCATACAGCACATATATGTACACACATACACATATAATTTTTGTAAACAAGTTGTATGAGATCAAATTAGTGAGGGCTGCAAGTCATTAAAACCAAAACATTTTACTGTTTATAAGAAAATAAGTTAATAAAAAAGATCTATAATAGATATGGTGATAATAGATATATTATCATGGATTTATAATCAAATGTATTTGGGGTGCTAATTTTTCACTGAAAATACAAAAGTAAATAACAAGGAGTAAACACATTCTTTGTGTTCATATTAACTCAGACTATACTGTAACTCTGGTCATAAAATCTAAGTTCTTGTTTTATCTAAATCCTAATTAAATTTGAAGTTAATTTGTTCATTAGTGAATCAAAACCTCATGACCTCTTAAGACACCTCATCATGACCAGTAGATGACAAAGAAAATACTATTGGTCCTTGTAACATTATTAACTTTATCAAAAAAATAAAACAAAATAATTTCTAAGATCCGATTATATACAAGAACATGCTAATTTTTGTTTTCTTGTAAAACTACACATTTGAAATTTTCATGAAAATTATTTGCACCTTTTTTGCGCATGCAGGAAAGTATTTGCTCCTAAAAAACATTCATCTGAAATAAAGCATACTCTTTAGCTGTCCAAACAAAACTTAGCATACTGATGGAAATGCCAGTAAAGGTCCACTAAAGTGATTTTTACTGAATTGTACACTAATGTAACTCAGCTGTTATCAGAGCTAAAGTTTGTCCAAATAATGTTTTGTTGAAAGCATAATTGGATTTTGCATCTGTGTGGTTCCAAGTCCACCTTTAACAGCACATTATATCCTGGCACCTTTAGGCTTATTGTGTTTATGGTCCGCAATCTCATTTCATCAGAGTTCAGTCTCCTCTAAAATCAAGCTGTTTCTCTGTGTGCCATATGGAATTGTACTGGACTTGTGTAAAAATGTTGGCAGGAAATATTTTCAAAGAAAGCACAGCTCTTTTTAACAATACTGCACAATTTAAGCCACATCAAACCATCATTGTTTTCAATCATCTATGGATTGCCAAGCTTTCACTTCAGGACAGCATTAATTGTCCATATATCAGAAAAGTCTGCTTTTTGTGATCAAGATTAAAGCAGTTCAACTCTTCTTTTTCAAAATGTAAGAAGTTTTAATGGCACCTTTCTTGGTTGTGTGGCTCAGTGCCATGTTGAGTCTCTGTGTAATTACCTAAAGCAGATTTGGAGTCTGGGGTCTCCTCTCTGGGCCCTGTGTGCCGTATCACACAAGCTTCTCATTTCAGATTCACATCAAAGTCACCAATCCCTGCCTCGCCTGAAAAGAAACTCGTTCACTGTGGCGAGTTTGGCTCAGAAGAAGACATCAACACATTTTAACCACTGAGTACACATTTGAAGAGGATCAAACACACCTCAGTGTTTGGCATCAGCCATCAAACATGAAGAATGGCCTTGGTAGCCATTAGGGGAGCTGGATCACATGCTTACACTTTGCGCATTGAAATCAAAGTGGCATGTCTATTCTTCATCTGATACCCAAAATAAAAACCAAAGCTCTTACTTTTTTGTGAAATGTGAATACATATGGACATTCACAGGGTAAGGATTTGATACAGTTTTTTCTGATTAAAAACAGCAAACTAGTATTTAAAATTTTAAAAACAGTTTCTTTTTTAGTGACCTTGTTGTTTTAAGATAGCAAATAAAAAAGAATGAAATAAAATGTAATTTAGAGCAAGGTAGCTTTTTACAAAATAATTTATCTAAAGCTATAAATTTCAATTCTGAGTTGGTATTTATTATTTTTTTATTTATTAAAAACAAAACATTTTTATGATGAACTAATTTTTTTTCTATTTTTAATTGTAATTAATAAATTTTACATTTTATGACTATAAATACTTGACTACAATATTTACGGTTAATGAATCAAAAATATTCTTTCCATCATCTTCCCCAATTTGTTTTTTACTTCCATTTATAATCAAAGTAGACTTTTTTCCCTCTCTTTTTGGTTTTACCACAGACAACACCTTGTAAAAACAATTTGATCTCTTCATAAATGCTTATAGTTTAATCTTTTAGATGATTTTTTGATTCTTAACATTGTTTACATAAGCTAATTAATCTAACACGATTAACACAATATGTAATTCAGAATTAATTATCAATAAAAACACATTTATGCTACACAATGCTCACATGCAGCTTTTACTTTCTGAGTTTTCACCTTTAAAGTCTAAGTTCATTTATAATTTAATTTGAGACTGCTGAGAAAATGGCAAAAACAAATAAATTCTGTATTGATATTTTTTTAAGTAAAATCTTTTGATAATGACTAATTTTCTTTGTGAATAGTTGAATCTCTGTGAATCTTTAAATTTTCAGAGATTATCCAAACAAGTGAACATGCAATTCTAAATTCCCCCCAAAATTATTATTACTTATTTTTTGGCATAGCTTAAAACATAAATGTGTTGACTGGCTGTTTTTCAAATTGAAATGAAAAACTAACAGACGAGCAGTTAGAGCTTGATGGAGTTGTTTGATGGAGTGTGCTTCACCTTATGAAAAGCCCGTTGGATCCCACCTTCCTCTCTATTTGAGTCAACTTAGCCTGGAAGAAATCTGAGGACAGACTTATGCTCGTGTTTTCTAGAGATTCTTTCTGCTTACTGAGGATACTGAAAGGTGGGGGAGTTGAAAAACGAAAGAGGGAAAACTAGGTCACCATTTTCACTACAAGCTCCTCTTTTCCCCCCTCATTGTTGCTGAGCAGCTTTGGACCCCCCGCTGCTATGTAAAAACTGCTGATTCCTATTGGCCCAGAGCAGGCGACAAGCTGCAGGTGTACAGGGTTTGGTTATTGGATGGATAAGGAACCAAGAATGTGATTTGGGAGGAACAGGAAGAAGGTGGGGGTGTGGTCACAGAACAGAGCAGAGCAGGGGTGATGCTCCCTTCCCGCTGAGTTACTATGGCCCCCTGGAGAGAGCATTTGGGGTTGAAGGAACGAGTGTGCATGAATGTGGAATCAGGAACAGAAAAAATGTGAAAATAGCTTGAACTGTGTTGAGAGAAGAGAGCGTGATTGGGTGAGAATAAACCCAGAGAAAGACGATGATGGTAAAAAAAAAACTGTGGGTGAGGTAGTTAATCCTGTCTATGGTAACAGCAGGAAGTGTGTGTGTGTGTGTGTGTGTGTGTGTGTGTGTGTGCTGCTGTGTTTGTGAGAAAAGGATTTCATATCATTTCTTATGCACATTTTGCCAAAAACATGCCCCCAAAGCTTTGCACTTTTGTCTCCTGAAAGAGTTCAACTCACACTCTGCAGCTCAACAGTGTAGTTGATACAGAAAAGAACAATTCTCAATCAGCAGTAGAGTATTAAAAGAATCCTTAGCCTCAGGCCAGAGTGCATGCACAACCAGGAGGATTTTTCTTTGTTAGCAGGATGGATTTAGTCTGAATTCTGCACCAGCAGTCATTGTTCTTCTGTACACACATGACAGCATAGCTTCATCTGAGTCTGCTCAAAATCAAGCACAGTAATCAACAGCAGTTTTACAGCAGACTAAAACATTTAGCTCATTGAACAAGGACATTTGACACAAGTAGGTTTTTATGTAGGAACTCCCTGAAGAATTGGAAAGGACTGTGTCATTTTGTTACAATGTGATGACTGGTTTTTGTCTGTTCATTCTGTAAAGGACACGTTTATGTCAGGATTTGGGTATATTGAGTTGTCTTTTGTATTTGATTTTCATGTTTGTGTTTTTGTGACTCTTGTGTTAAGTTTGTTCTTTGTGTTTGTTTATAATATGTTCTTGTATAGTTTTGGTCCCTTTGCCCTTTGTTATTCCTGTGCCACTATTCACTTGCCCTCAGCTCAGTTGTTTTCCAGTCAGCTTGCCACGCCCACTTCACTTGTTCCATTATCTGTCACTCCATTTGTAGTCAATCTTCCACTCTCCCTCACCCCTTCAGCATTTTTCTCGATCACTCGGAAGTGTGACGTATCCAGTGCCAAACACAGGAATGCAAACAAGGCTGTCGGACCGGCACCTGCCGTCTCTCACTGTCAGACGGGTACCAGCTGCCTTCCACAGTGAAACCGCCACCCCCATCTCTGCTGTCCAACCAGCGCCCACTGCCGTTAGATGTCCAGCTGGGAAACTCCTTCAAGACTGTATGATATCATTGTAAAGCTTACTGTATCATGAATTTGAAAGAAGCCTTGAAGTATTAGTGGCTTTAACTTTTCTGGATTGTACACATGAAACTAGAACACTCAATCCACTAACAGGATGCAGTTTTACATCAGGTATTCATTTTTATGTATTTACAGAATTTACCACAAAGAAGTTAACTCTAATTTTCATTGAAATGTCTGCTTCAGGCTCCATATCAGAAGGAAACATACATAGGTGTCCTTGCCTTTCTGATAACACAAACCTGTAGATGTTAATACTATCAGCGATGTGCCACAGCTTCTCTTGGAGGAGTTTCTAGGTTCCAACAGCTGTTACCTTCTGGGTGCTCTAAATTTCCCCTTAGACTAAAGACAAGCAATGTATTAATTCTCCTTATTTAACGACAGCATACAGTGACGCTATGAAGTGAGACTCTGTGTCATAGTTTGGTGTTTTCGGTTTGTTGTTTTGATTGTCTTGTTTCGGTTTGAGTTCTTGTTTCAGTTTAGTTTTTTCCTGTTCATGTTTGTTGTCATCACCTGTCCTCTGCTCAGTAGTTTTCTGGTTTCCCGTCACACCCATCTCCAGCTGTCTTCACTTCTGATCACACACCTGTTCCCACTTCTCCTCATCACCCTCTGCTTTAAAACTTGGTCTTCCTCTCCACCTCCCTGCCGATTCATTGTTGTTTGCTCGTGTTGATTTTTGTCTGGTCTCTGGTTTCTCTGTTTTTGCCTTGCCTTGTCCCGCCTCTGTTAACCACCTGGATTTTTGTTATAGTTAGTTTTGCTGCCACGACAGCTTTTGTTTTCAGTTTTGTTATTTAAAAATAAATCTTTTTTTTGTTTATCAATTATGAGTCTGCGGATTGGGTTCGCCACGCTCACACCACACCCTGACACTCTGTTTGGTTTTAAACATTTCATTTAAAACTGTACCTATTTTAACAACTTATTTTTGATATGGTAACAATATTTTACATTACTTATAAATAGTACTTGAAAAAGTCCACTGCAAACAAATTGAGATGCAGATATTGTTATCACTGGGTACTAATGGTTTTATCATTTGTGTATCAAGGAAATTATGTTCTTGGTGCATATTTTATCTGTTGTCAACATCTAAATAGGAATTTGTTCTCGTCAGTTCAGTTGTGGTTTCCATCCACTTATCATAAGAATAAATTTGATATGAAATTTAGGATTTAAATTTTTTATTCAAATTGTGTTTTTTTTCCCAGGGTGGATTGATTATACAACCTACAACTTCAAGGATTTTTAAGTTAAAAGTGGGCTAGTGGGCTAAAATATATAGTTTTAAATGTTTTATTAAGTGTTGTTGAAGGTTCTAGAAAGTTGTTTTTTTTTTGTTTTTTTTTAACCTGATATGGCTGAGGCCTATTTAGTTCTCATTAGTAATCATGATTAATTGCAGCTGGTAGTTTCTACTTGTAAGTATTAAAATGATTTGTTTGACAATACTCATTGGATTGACCAAATCTGTCCCCCTTATACAAAACAAAATAGGTTAAGATGTTCACAAACAACCCAGAATCCACCAAGGCTTAAGCTTGCTATGAACTAGAAACTGCTGGAACACTAATGTCCTTGTCCACAGTAAAGCCAGTTTTACATCATCATGCACTTATAAGGTGCTGACAAAAAAAGAAGCTCCTGCTTCAAAAGCCATATCTTCATGCTAGACTGAAACCTGCAGCTGTCTACATGGACAAGCCAAATGTTTTCTGAAGAAAAGTTTGATGGTCAGACAAGATAAAAATTGAGCTTTTTGGTCACAATGAGAAGAAATATGTTTGGCGGATTCAAGGTTATGGTTTCAGACCTAAGAACACTGTACCAAATGTCAAGCATGGTGGTGGTAACATAATGCTGTGAAACTGGAGTATTGCACAAAATGGATGGAATAATGAAGGGGGACTACCTTCAAATTCTTCACCTTCACCTCAAATAAAAAGCTAGACCGTTAAAACTGGGACACATTTGGATAGTCCAACAGGACAATGATTCTAAACACACATCAAAACTTGTTTCTGATTGGATAAAGTAGGGTGACATTAAAGTGTTGGAATGGCTTTCCCAAAGCCCCGACTTTACTCCAATTGAAAATTTACTAACTTTGATTAAAAGCTAGGGCTGGGAAGGAAACCAACCATTTTCAGTGAGCAAATCTGCCATGAAGAGTGCTAAAATATTAACTGGAATTCTTTAGGAAGGTTGTTTATGAATACAAAAAGCCAGTGGTCCAGGTTCAACTTGATATGAAACATTTAACTAAACATGTGTTGGGGCATGTGGGATATATTTAAGCCTGTTTGTATACTGTAATTTTCATCATGTGTGGATCAGAGAAAATCCACAATAATTTCAGACTTACTTTTAAAAATCATTGAAGTTGTATGTTGTATGATCATTCTACCTTAAAAATAAGAACGGTTCAAACTAATCAATAAAATACTAAAATTAATCTGACATTAATTGTGAGTGGATGGAAACTTCTGACAAAATTTGGATGTTTCTGTGGTCACCCTGATAAAGGCTGGTCAAACACATGCTCATGCAAAATGTGAAGCAACTTGTCAAAAGAATATTTTCTGTTTGTCACATTGTTTTTTTCAGAATGAGAGTCACAACATCTGCCATGTTGAAAACAAGAATCTGTTTTGAGTTTTTTCAAACAGGTTAAACCAAAAAACTAATTAAAACGTGTCCTAGTTAACAACCTCAATCAATTGGGATTATTACCAACTCTGCTGGAGGATCACAATAAGGCTTTGCAGGCCTCTCTCACTTCCTCTCTTTCACACAAATGTAAGTTCTTAAAATTACATTGGAGAGCGTACGTTTCTTCATCACAAATTACCAAGCAAGATTAGGAGGATGTCACCAACATAAATTTTCAAAACCAATGTGTTAAAAAAATTGTTGGACAGGATGTTGACAAAACCAGAGATGTTGCGGTGAAAGGACTAAACTTTGCCATTTCTCCACAAAAAGAAAACAAACAAACAAACAAAAAAAAAAAACTATTGGTAAACTAATTACTGCCACTAAATTTGCTATTAGGAACAACAACCTTGCAGAAGCAGAGGCAGAACAACTCGGAATTAAAGTACAGGGGGCCTTTCCTGTGCCAAGCTGCCTCCTTTAAATCTTATGCCACAGGAAAGAAAAACTATAACATGTCTCAACCAGGAACAAAATATAACCAGTTTGCCAGCTGACAAAGAAAGATGCACAGTGGTCCTCAACACTTCTGGATACCAAGAAATAACAACCATGTTGCTGAGTGACAGCACTAGACATAAAACTCTAAAGAGAGACCCAACTATCACCGACAAAAATATTACAGACTACCTGCAAAAACTGGAAAAGGACAAAGTAATCAATTGATCATTGACCTACAGATTATATCTGGGGAATCTACTCCATGTTTATACAGACTCTCCAAAATGCACAAAGAAAGAACATTACTCAGACCTTTTGTTATCAGCATAAAATCAGTGACATACAATATTGCAAAACATCTTGCTGGTATTTTTGCTCTTCTTGCAGGAAACATGTTACATCACATAGAGAACTCCAGAGATTTTGCAAATGAAGTTAAACATTTGAAGGTGGCTCCTAGGGAAACCCAGAAGCAGTGAAAACTTTCCGAAAACAACTTAAACAAGGTAATGACTTGAACAACAGGACCAACTTCACTACAGACCAGACCTGTACCCTGCTGGACCTCTGTCTTTCCAGCACTTATTTCAAATATATATATTTTTTACACATAGAAGCATATTGATCAGTTTCACCTATTGTGATAAATCTCAAGCACCTTCTGTTTGACTCTCACCACCCAATGAAACACATTTTTGTCATTAGAACTTCCATCTCCCTGGAAGGACAATCTTTCTCCCCCCGGTCCTTTCCTTCTCATCCCTGATCACCTCTATCCGCCCACTCTATCATACCACCACTCATGTAGGGCTTTGGGATATGGTTTCACAACTGGGGTGCGGGGAGGGTCTCCAATTTCTGCAGTCTCATGGTGACTTGGTCCCCCATTTTATATACAATTTAGACACTCTCACGAATAACATTTACATGACACACATATAGGGTCTGGGGGTGGGCACACCTCATAGTATGCAGGGGGTGAGCTGGTCAGTCAGTCTCACCTCCAGTGCCTTTGCTCACCAGCAAATGTTGCATGTAGCCACTTAGGGTTCTGGGCAAGGGTTGGCGGGTTGCCGGCAGGGCCCCCACAAGTACAACCGGACACCACCCAAGAGGGCAGTAGAGGCAAGTCCCAGGCAGCCCCCTGGGGCTTGTGCATCGTGGCTGCTGGGGGTCGCCTGGGACTTGCCTCTGCTGCCCTCTTGGGTGGGGTCCGGTTTTCCCTGCAGGGGGGCTGCTGGGTGTCTATGCCTCTGCTCTTCCTCGTGCCGTCCTCATGTCCTGGGGGGTAGATCTGTTGGCCCCCACACTCACTACCAAATACTCTTAGGTAGAAACCTTATAGATACACGAACAGGACACATTAAGGAAAAAAAAAAAAAGAACTTTACACCCTCAGACTGAATATGTATCTCAACATGTTTAGAAAGGAAAAGGAAAGAAAAAGAACAAAAATGCACCGAAAACGCTCTTTAAATCTGGCATTGTTCAAACTAGGCTTTTGTCAAGTCAGTAAGAAAATCCAGAAAACATTCCATAGTACAGAACAAGGAGGAAATGAAAAAAAAAAAACAATCAGAAAAACAGTGTCATCCCTTATGTTCCTGGAGTGTCTTAGAAACTCAAAAGGATTTCCCCATGCACAACATGCTGGTACATTTCAAACCTAACAGGACTCTCAGACTGAGGCTGGTCAAACCTAAGGACAAAACACCCAAAGACAAACAAAGTGGTGTGTTGTATGCAGTTCAATGAAGCGAGGAATGTTCAGACCTCTATATTGGAGAAACCAAACAGCCTCTTCACATATGCATGGTTCAACACAGGAGTCACCTCTTCAGGACAGGATTCAGCTGTTCACCTACACCTCAGAGATAAGGTACACTCTTTTGATGACCAAAATGTTCACATTTTAGACAGAGAAGACAGATGGTTTGAGAGGGTGGTAACGAAAATCATTTATGTCAAATAAATGAAACCAGCTTTAAACAGAGAATGTCTCAGATTTCAGCTTTCTAAAACTTATAATGGAGCTTACAATTAAGCCTGATACTCAGTTATGACTGTAATTCACACCTTCATACATGTGACCAACATGTCTCTTTTGCCCCTTTTACACCGGCTCTAAAGGTTCCGGCTCCACTCTACTCAGCTTGCTTTGCGTGCGTTTCCATCGGCATTTTTTCGAGGTCGGCCCTGCTTCTTTGGTCCCTGCTTCAGAGTGGGGCCAGCCGGGCCGGCCCTGCTTCGTGTGTGGCGCAAGCTTAGCTCCTGTTCACTCATTGGTCATGGGTGTGACCAGATGCAAGCTTAAAGCGTGAACGATAGGAATATAAACAACAGCGTTAGCTTACCCTGCAACTTTGTGCCGTCTGTCCCCCAGCTGGAGGCGCTGTAAAGCCTGAAATCTCCGGTGGATAACAGCTGTCCTACTCCGTGCAACAATCGCGACATCCAGAGCATTTCTTCCACTGTGCCTCTCTTCCTAAAGTCTCAGGAGAATCCCCATAAGTTTAAAAAACAGCAACAACACAGGGCCAACGTTGTCCATAGCTCTTCCGTTGTTTACACAAATGCGGTAGCGCGCCCCCCACAACACAAGGAGGCGTTCCTCTGCTACCAACCAAACTGGTCGGTGTAGACGAGATGCATTCTTTATAGTGCCGAGCCGAGTAGAGTGGAGTAGAGCCGGACTTCTAAATTAGAGCCAGTGTAAAAGGGGCAATAGTGAACCAGGCAAACAAAGACCCTAACAATCCTCAGGAGGGAAGGGAGTGAATAAACTCCACAGTTCACTCACTCCACAGTCTCCAGTTTTGACTTGGTTCCCAGGATGGGAGGCAAGTCTTCAACTATAGAACAGAAATCCAGTTGTTTTGTTTATTTTTGGATTTAAGCACACACACAGGCATACACAAACATATGTACAAAGATGCATTTTTGTCACAATAACAGGAACAAGCAACACACCTGCATGTACAACAGGACATCTCAGGACGCTGTTTTTGTGAACTGCTTCAGACATAAACACACTCTGAGTGAGTAAGAACAAATAATTTTGAGAGGTGCCATGGGACAAAATTTACAATTGTGTTACATGCCTACATATACTCTCACATAAGCACAACCATTCCCTCGCATAAAGACAACCAAACCCTCTCACAAACATGACTATGATCTCTATATCTCACATAAACACCACTAAACTCTCTCACACATACCATCAAACTCTCTCACACATAACATCAAACTCTCTCACACATACCATCAACTTCTCTCACATATACTATCAAACACTTTTACATATTCCATGATAGAATAAAATAAAAATATCTTGTTTTAGTTCCACAGTTGGGAAATATAATTTCAAATGTCATCCTTTTAAAACTCTATGAAAATAACTTTATTTTCTCAAGGACAGTTTTTGAAAAGCCAAAATATTGTCATTTTCAAAATAGTTGATAATCAAACTAGTTGATAAAAATGTAAAATAGAATTTTTTTTTGACTGTATATCTTTCTTTTAAATGTTAAATGTATTACTTAAAATGTTAGAAATATACATTTTCATGTGCTCAGATTTTTTTTTTTAAATAATCCTTTTTATTCTACTTTAAACATCTTTGTACTTCTTTTAGTTTTTATTTTTTGGAAAAGCCTTTTCACAATAAAGGCTGAAGGACTGTCCCTAAAACTTGAGGACACTGTAATTTACCTAATTTAAAAAAAAAAAAAAAAACTTCCTTGATGTATTTTGGTGATATAGTGAAATTATTTTTGCCAGCTCCAATGAAGTTGTTTTGATCGACATAAAAAAAAAATTGGAGAAATATTTTGGTGATGCAAAAGAAAAAAAAAAAAAAAAGCCAAGCAGTACTGAGTATTTATAGTCACACCTCAGATTTTATACCAACCATTATAAATTTCATGGAAGATTGCCTTTCAACGGCTGTTCCTGCTGTCTTAACATTGCATCAATGGCACCAAAGTTAAGTTGTCTCCACCACCTTTTTCAAATCTATCACAAATTGGGTTGTGCTACATTGAAGAAGGGGGTGAAGGGGGTGAAGGGGG
>NC_051435.1:31304513-31315128 GCF_001649575.2 Kryptolebias marmoratus | reverse complement strand
TTACATTAAAATCACGCGATTTCACACGGGGGACAGCTTTCGGTGAAGTTTGGTGAGTTTTTGAATATGCTAAGGCCTCCAAATTTGCGATCTCGGAGGGAAAAGAATAATAAGAATTCCACGAAATACAATAGGCCTTCGCAGCCGCTGTCGCTGCTCGGGCCTAATTAAAGTGCAAGAGTGGTGTTTTTTTTTTTGTTGTTGTTGTTTATTTTTACATAATTTGGGCTTTCAGCTCATAAAACCCACGAAAACAGGAATTTAAAAAATTGGAATGCTGTGAAGAAATCAGCCACTGTGGAACTAAAAAGGATATTTCTATTTTATTTTATCATGGTAGATGTATAAGTGTTTGATAGTATTTGAAGCAAAATTTGATGGTATATGTGAGAGAGTTTGATGGTATGTGTGAGAGAGTTTAGTGGTGCTTGTGTGAGATATAGAGATCATAGTCATGTTTGTGAGAGGGTTTGGTTGTTTTTATGCAAGGGAATGGTTGTGTTTGTGTGGGAGTATATGTAGGCATGTAAGCGCAATTGTCCCATGGAGCCTCTCATAAATAATGATTATTTCACAACTAAATCATGTAAATAATAATAAAATAAATTTGAGTTTAATCTGAACTAAATAAAAATAAAACTGAATGTTTTCAAAACAGAGTAATACACAGAAAGATTTTACAGTCAATAGAGTCTGAGTGAAATTGAAACCCACTAAAAAGTCTGTCCAACATTCATAGGATTACTCTACCACATGATGAAATTAATGCCACCATTTTGAAAACTATCTACCCATAAAATTATTGTAATGTCTGGAGTTATGAGACCTTCAGTAGCACTTTGATAAGGATTAGGGCAAGCAAGAAAAACTTAATTGCCATCACTCATGAACAAGACTGCTGCAGTATACTCTGAAGATTGTGGCCTGAAGAAGCCAACAGAGCCCTGCTTCCAAAAAGCAGCGACAAGACCTTGATGTTCCCAACTATATATCCTCTTCTCCAAGACTGCATCTTAAAATTCTGTACATGAACAACACAAATAGGATTGGAGACAAAAGGCAGCCCTAGAGCAGTCTAATTCGCAGCAGGAATGCGCTTGACTTTAAGCCGAGAACTTGACACACCTCTTTTTTCGGTTGTAAAGGGACCTAAAACTCATTAAAAGTGACTCCGGTAGACCCCATACTCCTTTAGCAGTTGAAGAGTGTAATTCTCTGACAGGTGAAACACACTCTTCGGTCCATCTGAAAAATTGGGACAACTAACCGAATTTGCCATTCCAGAGGTGTTGTGTTAGACCTTCATGCGACATTGAAGAGGCTTGCCAACCATGACAGCTCCATAACATCCAGAGCTTTCAGCATCTCAGGATGACTGTCTGAACTCCTGGTGCACTACTGACATGAAGGTTTTTTTTACTCCTTCTGCAGTCTCTGTCAAGGAATTCGACTTGGCTTTCTCAAGTCCTCAGACTCTTTCTTCTCAAAGGTGACAGTGGTGACCAGATGAAGCAGCGTTCCATATATACATAAACTTAAGTTCCTTAAATTCCACTGCCAAAAAAATATTATTAGTCTTGGTCAGCAGACCTAGTGCAAACCAAGCACAGCCTGAGAGGGGACCTGCTTTTCTTTTCCAAGTCATTAAAAGGTTTGACAGAACCTTTTTTTGAGGTCAGTTGAAAGGTCCTTTTACATTGCTTCACCAAATTACTCCCACACCAAAGTTTTTCTTTTTCAGCCACAGAAGTCACAGTCCTTCTGGTCAGTCTGTACCTTCCTCAGGAGTCCTCTCAGACAGTGAAGCCAGATAACACTCATTCTTCAGCTTGACGGTTTCCATGACCATAGGTACCAGCTGAGTGGAGCAAGTTTAGTAGTTGCTAAGTGGAGGGGCAAACCTATATTTTTGCTTCCCCATTTTTTGATGTAAAGTAATTATCACTCCCAGCAATAAGGCAAAAGCATATAGTATTTAGTCATTCTATTTTAATTTTTTTCAGTTTCTAACTAAAAAAAAACTCAATATAGAAAAGAATTGCTATGTTAATTAAGATGGATCATTCAGTCTGGCTGAAGGAATACAATCTTTGGCTATGTTGCTTATGTGTATTTGAGGAAAATACTGATTGGATATTAATGTCCAAATAGATTGTTTTGTCTTCAGTATAGTTGACAGGGGCTATTTCTGTAAGCAAGGTGAAGGTCAGGCAATTTAAGCTTGAGAGGAGTCAGTTGGTAAGAGTTTGTGTGCTTTTCTTCAAGATATTTTACCCACTTGTCAAAGTGAGGTTACGGCCACAACTCAGCTCAGCTGCTGGGTGCCACTTTACATAGGAACTGTGTGTGTGTGTGTGAATCTCCACACTCACTAGGGGAGCTTTCATCTTCTCACCTACAGTGTAACGCTGTAGGGGGGACCTAGGCTACCGAATGTTCACACACATACTCATACACACACGTGCCCCCCACCCCCAACACACACACACAAAGGGCTGGTGCTGCATATTGAGCAGCCATGTGTCCACATGTATGGGCTACAAGGTGTTAGCTGAGCAGAATGCTCAGGAATATTTTCAAAAATGGAGTAACCTTCTGCAACTTGCTTACATTTAGGTGAAAGCGAACTTCAAGTATAAGAGGAGAGTGAAACACAGCTACTTTTGAGATGTCAAAATACACACATACACAATTTAGATATATCAGTGGTACATTGTCACACTGCATGTATTGAAAATTTCAGTATTTATGTGCCAGCTGATGCATTTCAGCATTTTTGGTCTACTAAATGAGGTATCAATTATTTGATTTCCAGACACTCTAATAGACTAATGTTGTGTAAAATAAATGTAACCTTTGTCTTTAGTAGAGTGAATGCTGAGTCAGCATTCAGTGTAATCTTTGTTCCTATTTCTATACATTTTTTGCATCTACTTCTTTATGCTTTTTTAGCCCTACATATATCAAAATGTTGAGCACTTTCAGGAGAAAGGTGCTATGATTTTAGTTTTTTTGTAAATTTTTTTACTTCATAAAATAGTTAATATTATTTTTGGATAATTTATTCATAGAAATTCACCAAGATTTCTTCAGTTCCTATAAAAGCTGTTTTTTTTTTTTTGCATCTGCTTTTGCATACTTGTTTTATTTTTGTCTTCTTATGCTAATTTTAGTTTTTAGCTACCATCATTCTATTTTTATTTTTTAGCTAGCCTTTCGATACTCTTAGCATTTCTTCTGCAACATCACAAAATTTTAGCTTAGTACATCTTAAACTGACTGTGTTGCATCTGTGGCAACCTTCTTGAACAGGCATGACTCCAAAAGTTAATCAATTGTAGATGTGCATACAATGAATCTCCATATATATATATATATATATATATATATATATATATATATATATATATATATATGGAGAGAAAAAAGATAAATAAATAATATATATATATATATATATATTATTTATTTATTTTTTTCTCTGCTCCTGGTGGAAGGCGGACGTGTTTTCTTTTCTCTCTGCTCTATGTCTCCTGAACTGCCCCCCACCCTCTGCCTCTCTGCCCTGCTTTCTTTCAGAGCCTCTTTTTTACATATTCTCCAAAAAAAAATTTAAACCATGGATGTGGTCAGCTGGTCTCTCAGCGCAATTGATCAAATTTTCTTGACGGGAAGACAGAACTTGGGAAAGCTCTGATTTACCCTGAGGGGACATTTTTTGCTGGATACACAATGGATTCCTGGAGGAAATGGAATAATTGTTTGTCTGACAATTTTTGTCTTTGGAAGATGTTCACATATTTGGGTTTTTGATAACAGGATTTCTCCTGTTTGGATTAAGCAGTTACCTTACTTATCGTCAAATTCGTTTGATGGGTTTGGCGGTCAATAATCATACTGTGTGGTTACGGGAGCTGAATCGCAAGTTGGACTGAATTGCTGTTCTGGAACTCATAATATGGGCTCCATCTTGAGAAAGTTGCTCGCTCGAATCAGGTGGAATGGTCATGGAATTTGGCTGGAATTTGGCCATTGAGAAGTATCAGCAAGACTTTTCAAGGCAGACGGAAAACAAGTCTGCCTCAACCAAAACAATTACTGTTTTTGAATTTGACTCCCCTAGGCTGACCTTGGTCAGCTATCTCAATTTCTCCTTGGAATTTTATGTAAACAAGATGCTCAGCTCCCTCTGCCTAAGGACATCAATAAAACAACATTACAACATTACTAAGAATTTCCATAAGTCTGTAATGCACTGAGAAATTGTATTGTCCAGCTTTCTGGAAGTGCCTAAGTTTGAAACTGAGTTCTAGAATGAAAAAAAAAAATACAACTTATGACAGCAATATTGCCTGCTGCAAGGATTATTGGACGTACGTCTACAACTGATTAACTCTTGAAGTCAGCCCAGTTTTACTTTTCATACAAAATTATTCTACTGTTGAATGTTCAGAATATTTTTAGGCTTGTCAGGCATTTACATTTTCTGAGCTAAAAGACTTACTAAAACTACAAACATTCACACAGTGCTGAAGTCCTGTAGCCAATAAAGCATGTGGACATACTTGTAAATTCTTGACATGATAGGCATTTTTGAATTTCTCTATTTGCTGCATGCCAACAATATAATGAACCCCCCATCCCCCTACCCCACCCAACCACCACCACTCCCCACCTCCTGAACAAGTCTGACTGTGCACCTTGATGTTTTCTGTCACTTTTATTGGTAACTATCCTACTAAGTCAAGCTAACATCTGAAATAAAGACAAATAAAGTGAATACAAAAACAGATCCTTCAGTGGTCTTACCATATTGCATTTTAGGCTCCTTTGTTTTCTTCTTCTCTATCTGGCCTTTTGGGTGACTGTTGGGTGTCCCCATTTGGTGCCAATTATACATTGTTCAGTGCTGGCATGGCACTGACACTCAAGGCTGTGGAATCTCCAGCTCTCACAGCTACCAATTTACCCATCAAACACTTCAGTCCACAATCTGACCACTGCTCCTTAATAACTCTCTCACTCTTGTCTGTTCTTCTTCTTGTCTTTTTCCCTTCATTTTCCTTTGACGCACAAAAAGGAACATTTTATTTGGTGAGCAAAGCATGAAAACAAAGCTATAGCTTTGTTAGATAACTTATAACATAGCTATTTATGTTCTGAAACTGGTCTACAGCTCAACATCTAAAATATTAATACCAGAAAATGATCTTAAGAACACTGGTAATTACAGAGACAAAATTTTCATGTCAAAGAAAATATTGAATGAAAAGATGAGGGAAATCCTTCTAAGTTGGACTGAGGTCTGGGCTTTGAATGAACCATTCTAGGACATTTAACTTGATCTCCTTAAACCAGTGGAGTGTTGCTTCAGCAGGGTATTTAGGGTCATTTTCCTGCTGGAAGATGAACCTCTGACCCAGTCTCAAATTTCTAGAAGACTCCAACAAATTCCTCTCAAGAATGTCTCTGTATTTTGCTTCATCCAACTTTTCTGAAACTTTAACCAGTTTCTTAGTCCCCGCTGATAAAGAACATCCCCACACCATGATGCTGCCACCACCATGCCTCATTGAAGGGATAGTATTCTCAGCATGATTAAAGGTGGTAGGTTTCAAGCTGAGGTGGTCAAAATGTTTGTCTCATCTGTCCACAGCACTTTCTTCCACATGCTTTAGAACTCCGTAAAAAAATGCCTTTTGGCAAACTCCAAGACCCCCCCATTACTTTATTAATCTGAAATTAAAATGGATTTTAATTTCAGGCTGTAAGGCAACAGAACAGGTGAAATAGTGGGGATGTGGTGTACTTTAACGACCCACTGTAAGAATCAAAGGAGCTGATGATGCTTTGCTACAGATTGATTTAATGTTTCACACACTGACTAAAGTCTGGCTTCTACAGTATTTAGAATCTGTTTTATCCTGGTTTGAAATTCAGATTTTCTATTTTATTTAAAGTAACATTAAAAGCAAAAGCTATGTCAAAAAGAAAAGTTTGTCAACATTAGCGCAAACAATAACTCAACCATTCACCATCATTCTAATCTTCAGGGTCAGGTTATTTCCACTTTACATGATAAAATTGTTATTATATTATTAAAAAAATATATAAATAAATAAAGTTTTAAATCTATAAAAAATTTGTATTATTAGCATAGTGACTAAGAACGCCCACTGACAATGACTTAGTTAAATGAACACACAGCAGCATTTATTTTAATAATATTTTAATACTTTAATTAATTAATTTTAATTGTGAAACTGATTATTTTTCATAAGCCATATTTTAGTTCAACAGCTGTTAATTAGCTTACTCTACACATATTAGTTCAAAGCAGTCTGGGAGCTTCCATGGATTTGTAGCTTCTAAACTCAGTATAAATACATTTCTTTTACAATTTGCAGAAATGTGGGACAGCTGTTTTCAAACCTCGCAAATGAGTTTATGTGTAATCTCATGCAGTATTGCAAGATCTCATGAGATCTGTTAGCACATAGAGAATATCATGAGGACAACTGTCAACTACTACAACATAAAATTTATCTCAGTATCTGTAACACTTATTAACTGGCCAATGCCAGTTAATGTGGTGGCCCTTTTGAACTTGATTTAATGACTTGTAGATGAACAGGGAATGATTACAAAAAAGAGGGTAGACACCAACAGTTATTGCCAAACCTTTAAGCAAAATATAGAACAGTGTGTTTTGGATAATGATAAGCTACTGTCAGCTGGCTGTGACGGCCATCTTGAATTAGGTTGACTTCAAAAATGTAATCAATTGCAGATGTGGTTCATAAGATGTTTTGCTAACAAACCTACATAGGTGTCATCAATAGTTAATGATCAAATTTTGAAAACAGATCTTGTTTGATCTGATAGTGATTGGAGTGTGATAGAACTGTCAAAAACCTTATCACTAAAAAGCAGTGAATACAAGTCTGAAATCCCTCAATACAAATTAAAAATGTTTTTGGGAGGTGGTCTGGACTCTTTTTATCTCCATACATTTGGAAGTCTGAACACAATCCATCCTTGGTGAGCAAAGCTGTCAAACCCCCTACTGAACTGATGTGACCCCGACAGGCAGCAGAGCAAAAGTGTTACAGTAAAAAAACAAAAAATGTCTGGTCAGCTGCTAACTGATTAAAGATAAATAAAGAGCCATCACTGGGAATATTCAGAAGACACCACATTGTTTTGTTTTGTTTTGTTCAAAGTTTCAATGTACTGGTGAGTTACTTCAGTTTAATGTTTTTCCTTTTTGTTTTTGTACCTTAAACCAACTGGAGGTGGATACACTGGAAATTTGTATAAAACAAAATGCATCATCTATGTACCTGAAACCTGTAGACAAAATCGAAATTAAGGAAATAGTTAATAAATGTAACAATAAAAAATCAATGGACTGGAATGAAATTAACATGTCACTTATAAAAAAAAGATAATTGATGATATTGCAGACCCCCTGACTTATATCTGTAACTTCTCATTCATAACTGGAACATTTCCAAATGCAATGAAAATTGCAAAAGTTATTCCTCTATTTAAATCTGGCGATAAGCATATTATTAATAATTAAAGAACTGTGTCCCTTCTTTGTCAATTTTCAAAAATACTAGAAAAAGTGTTTAGTAAAAGGTTAGCTAATTTCATTGAAAAGCAAAATATTTTGACAGATTGTTAATATGGTTTTAGAGAAAACCGATCAACTTCAATGGCACTAATGGCATTAACAGAAGAAATTATAGATAGTATGGATAAAAAGAAATTTGCAATTGGTGTATTTCTGGATCTCAAAAAAGCTTTTGATACAATCAATCATGACATGTTATTAAAAAAACTGGAAAGGTATGGAATTAGAGGGGTGGCGTTAATCTGGCTTAGGAGCTACATTGGAGAAAGAAAACAGTTTGTAGAATTAGATGGTCAGACATCAAACTTACTAAACATAACTTGTGGAGTTCCGCAGGGATCAGCGTTGGGACCCAAACTGTTCAATTTGTACATAAATGACAGTCAAAATATCAAACCTTATAAAATACATAATATTTGCAGATGATACAAGTATCTTCTGTACTGGAGAAAACATTCAACAACTCTCAGAAGTGGTCAACACAGAAATGGAAAAATTACAACATTGGCTCAAAAACAATAAATTATCAGTAAATTTAGATAAAACCAAATTCATGATATTCGGAAACAATAAAAACAGGAAAATAATCAAATTAAAATATTAATTGACAGTGTTGATTTACAACAAGTACGTGAAATAACATTTTTGGGTGTCATATTAGACGATCAATTTAGCTGGAAACCACAGATCAATCTAGTAAAATCTAAAATAGCCAAAAGTGTTGCTGTACTACGAGGAATTAGTTTCGTCCTGGACTACAAATCTTTGTTTATTCTATATAACACACTCATTGTACCACATTTAACATATTGTGTGGAAGTTTGGGGGAATACATATAAAACAAATTTACAGCCATTATACGTCTTACAAAAAAAAATCAATCCGAATACCACATAAAGTGGGATATTGGGAACACACAAACCAGTTATTTATCAAATCAAATATACTGAAATTCTGGGACCTTGTAATATTTAAAACTTCACAATTCATGTTGAAGGTCAGAAATCAGAAATTTCCACCCAATATACAGGAAATGTTTGGTGACAGAGAGGGTGGTTATAATTTAAGAGGTAAGGGATATTTTAAAAAACAACATTTGAACAACAGGAAGAGTTTTTGTTTATCTGTGTGTGGAGTAAATGTCTGGAATGGATTGAATGATGAGTTAAAAAAAAAGTACAAATGTAAACCAATTTAAAAAACTGATTAAAACAGAACTTATTTCAAAATATGCTATATAAAATGATTGTTTAATAGTATATAATGTAATTGATGATATAAATAATATTTAAAATAATTGTACATAGTTAAACATCATGTAAAATGGAAACAAGTTGTCTCCTTTTGATGTTCTGAAAGTTTATTTGATTTAGATTGACAAGTATGAAAGGGGTAGGACATTATAAGATATCTTCTACCTGCTCCTTTTTGAACAGAAAATATAAAATTTGCATGTCACATGGGTGAAATAATTTGTTTGACATTTTATTTTTTAAGTTTGGTTTATTCTATTTTATTTTGTTTTCTTTTTTCATGATTGTTTTTTTTTGTCTGTTTATATTTTATGTCTGTTCTGTTCGAAATAAATACCTGCTGTGGTCACTGTAAGCTATAATGTAGTGTATCTGATGAGCAATATATTGAATCATATTCACCTAATCAATCACAACACTAAATGTAAAATTCACAATAAGGCTGGGGGAAAAAACTGATTGCTGTTAGTAAACTGTTTTACTGTGGTGGGATTTTATGAGTTAAAATCTTCAGTTTTCCATCTGACTCTGAGCTCTGTGAAATTGCTAATCATTGGATGTTTCATTATTTTGTTTACTGTATATTGCGTCTACATCTACATTAGGTAATTAGGCTCATCAAGAGATAACTACAAAAATGAGACTCAAGTGGGTCTGAACTGTGGTAATGTAAAAATAATATTATAGTTCAGATGTCTGAATGTATTGTCATTATCACAGAAACATCAACAGACAGCAGCGTTTCCCCTACCATTATCCAAGGGGGGCGCCCCGCCCTCCCAGCAAGACCGCTCACCCCTCCATGAAAGTCATGGCATATAATAAATTATTAAATGTCTGTATCTGTTCGCACATTACCAGTTCACTGTGGCTGGGGGAAAGTCAAAGCCAACACACCATCTTTCTTTCTTCAAAGTTTTCTGATATTAAGCAAAATGTTCCCATGCTAGTACTCAGCCAGTAAAAACATCTCTCCTTAAGTCTAGAGAGCTATTTAGACATAAGGAGATGTTTTTCAGTTTTGTATTGCTTTTCGTTTTGCATCAAGTCAAGGTCAAATTAACTGAAGCAAACACTTTTTTTTTGCTGGAAAGAGATGACTTTCTGGAGTTTATCAAACAGATACTGTTTATAGTTCAGACTGAATAGAAATAAAACAGTTAACTGCGACTTTTTAATTTATTTTATAGTAAAGTTACAACAGGGAAAAAAAAATTATACCTCGCCTTACATGACCTTCTACTTTAGAGCCTCCTCCACTAATAAGGGTGGTTAGTTTTTCTGTCTCTGCTGTTTGGTGAGTTGTTTTCTGTTTAAAAATAAAACAAACAAACAAAACACATTTTTGTTTGGCATTTAGTTTTCTATCCAGTTGTACTAAACTATGTTTTAGTGTTACCATTACACCGTAATTCACACATACACACATATATAAATATGAATTCCCTTCTCACCCTCCGCAGTGGTCTCTTTTTCATCCTCTGAGCTCGGGTCCTCTACCAGAGGCCTGGGAGCTTGAGGGTTCTGTGAGGGTTCTGTGCAGTATCTTGGCTGTGCCTAGAACTGCACATTTCTGGACAGAGATGTCTGATGAGATATATACAGATATAGATACAGATATAGTGTGACCCTCAAGGGGAGCCATATAGGAGATTGCTAGCAGATGTGTGTTTGTGTGTGCAACAGGGGATTATACATATGTATATATATATATATATATATA
>NC_051435.1:31272937-31294770 GCF_001649575.2 Kryptolebias marmoratus | reverse complement strand
AAAAAACAGAAACAAACAAATGTGTTTTCTGTGAAAGATCAAATCACAATGTTCAGACATGTCGGAAGTTCATGGAGAAAGCCATAGCTGAAAGAGTGAAGTTTGTGAAAATAAAAGGACTATGTTTTGGATGTCTCAGTTTTGGACACCAATCCAAGAAATGTGAAAAGAGAAGTATTTGTAACACCTGTAAGGGAAAACACCCAACATGTTTACATGAAGAGCGAGACAAAGAGTTTAGAAGAAATAAGGACAGTGATAAAGAACAAAGACAAAACCAAGAAACCAAAGAACAAGGTAAAGAAACATCAAGCGAAGCAATCTCAAACTGTGTGATCCAAGGTGATAAGAGCGATCTCACATCTACAATGATTCCTGTTTGGTTATCCACAGCAAGCAATCCAGAACAGGAAATGCTAGTATAAGCCCTTCTGGATAGTCAAAGTGACACTACATTTGTTCTCAAAGAAAAGGCAGATACTCTGGACACAGAAAAAAGAGATGTACAATTAAAGCTCTCTACATTGTCATCTAAAGATACTGTTGTTCCAAGTCAAAGGCTCTCAGGGCTACAAATCAGAGGCTTCTATTCTGCAAAGAGAATCCCTCTTCCCGTGACATATACTAGAGAGTTCATCCCTGCCAATTTAAGCCATATTCCCACACCAAAGACAGCAAGAGCATGGCCTCACCTGGAACACCTTGCTGAAGAGATTGCCCCTCTGATTGAATGCGATGTTGCTCTGTTAATAGGCTATAACTGTTCACAAGCATTGGTACCAAGAGAAGTTGTGGCAGGAAAGGACAATGAGCCCTTCGCTCAAAGGACAGATCTCGGCTGGACAATAGTCGGAGGTGTTGATCATTGTGTTGACTATGGAGATGTTATTGGATGTAGTCACAGGATAATTGTCAAGGAAGTGACACCTAACCCACCATCTGATCAGCTATCCAAAGAGGTGCACTTTATCTGTCACACTCAGGTCAAAGAGGTCTTCACGCCATCAGATGTGATTAAAGTTCTCGAGTCTGATTTTAATGAAAGGAAAGTGGAGGATTCTCATCTCTCTCAAGAGGATTTACGCTTCATTTCCATAATGGAGGAAGGAGTGAAAATTCAAGAAGATGGACATTGTGAGCTACCACTACCATTTAAAGAGAATAGGCCGATTCTACCAAACAACAAGAGCTGTGCCGAACACAGACTCAAGTGTCTCAAGAAGAGATTCGGAAAAGACAAACAATATCACAGTGACTATGTGAAGTTCATGAATGAAACAATAAAGTGCGGAGATGCAGTAAAGGTGCCTTCTGAAGAACTGGACAAACACCCAGCATGGTACATACCTCACCATGGGGTGTACCATCCCCAAAAACCGGGAAAAATAAGAGTGGTGTTCGATTGTTCTGCAAAGTATGAAGGAGTCTCACTGAACGATCACCTGTTGACGGGACCAGAGTTAACCAACACACTTGTAGGAGTCCTGTGCAGATTCCGAAAAGGACAAGTTGCAGTGATGTGCGACATCGAGCGCATGTTTCACCAATTTAGAGTCAGAGTAGAAGATCAAGACTATGTTCGCTTCCTGTGGTGGGATGATGGAGATTTCCACTTCACTCCATCGGTCTACCGCATGCGTGTCCACTTGTTTGGAGCTGCCTCGTCACCAGCCTGCGCAAACTTCGGTCTCAAGTACATTGCAGCACAGGGTCAAGGACAGTTCAGTGAAGCGTCAATAAAGTTTATTGAAAGAAATTTTTATGTGGACGATGGGTTGATCAGTTTTCACTCAGAAAAGGAAGCAATTAATCTGGTGAATGAAGCAAAGCAACTCTGTCACACTGGGAAACTACACCTTCATAAGTTTGTTTCCAACAGTCAACAAGTACTCAACTCGCTTCCTAAAGAAGACTGTGCAGACACAGTAAAATCTCAAGACCTTGCACTTGGTGAGCAACAGACCGACAGGGCTCTAGGCATTAAGTGGTGTGTTGCCTCTGATCATTTCCAGTTTTGAGTGGTTGTGAAGGAACACCCACTTTCCAGAAGAGGAGTGTTCTCAACTGTGGCTTCCATCTTCGACCCACTTGGACTTGTGGCACCTTTCGTTTTAATCGGCAAGCAAATATTACAGCAGATGTGTCGTGAGAAGGCAGATTGGGATGCACCGCTCTCAAGTGAACTCAAGCCACGGTGGGAGTCCTGGCTGTCAGATGTCAAGAACCTTGCAGATGTTAAGATCGACCGGGGTTACCTTCCTAAGTGTTTCAAAGAAGTTCAGAAGTATGAACTCCACTATTTCTCAGATGCAAGTGTTGCAGGATATGGAGTCTGTACCTACCTAAGAGCCATCAGTGAATCAGGACAAATCCATTGCTCTCTTGTATTTGCCAAATCCAGAGTAGCACCCACAAAGGTGACAACAGTACCAAGATTGGAACTGTCTGCAGCAGTCGTCGCGGTACGCATAAGCGACATGCTCAAAGCAGAATTGGAGCTGAAAAATGTTGAAGAATTCTTTTGGACAGATTCACGAGTTGTGTTGGGATACATCAGCAATGAGGCAAGACGTTTCCACGTTTTTGTAGCGAATCGAATCCAACGCATCAAAGAGAGTACTGTACCAACACAGTGGAAGTACATTTCTTCAGATGAAAATCCCGCTGACCATGCGTCTCGTGGATTAAAAGCCAAAGACCTCGTTTCTTCCAACTGGTTTAGAGGACCAAGTTTTCTGTGGCAAGAAGAGCTGCCCAGCGGAGAGATTAAGGTGGGAGAACTTGGATCAGAAGACCCGGAAGTACGAAAAGTAGTTGCACATCACACGTTGACAAGGAGAGATTTCTTGGCGGAACGTTTTGTGAAGTTCTCCAGCTGGTCGAGGCCAGTCAAGGCTACTGCAAGACTCATCAGATTCTTGAAAGAGTTTAAGAGAGTGCAAAAGAGAACCAATGAAGCTACAAGTCTTGAAGAAAGACAAGAAGCTGAACTTGCAATCATAGCCATTGTACAAGGCTCAGTCTTCTTCAAAGAGATCAAGGAGCTTCAGTCCCGAAAAGAGTTAACTAAAGACAAGACAAGTAAGCTCTACCGGCTCAACCCCTTTCTCGACCATAAGGGTGTTCTCAGAGTGGGAGGTAGGTTAGAGCAAGCTACTCTACATCCATACGTCAAGCACCCAGCTATTTTACCAAAGACCAGCCACATCACAAAGTTACTGATTGATCACTATCATCAGCGTGTGGAACATCAGGGCCGGGGCATGACAATAAATGAGCTAAGAGCAAACGGCATTTGGATACTTGGATGTAGTCAAGCAGTATCATCCTATATCTACAACTGTGTTAAATGCAGGAAATACAGACGAAGAACAGAAGAGCAGAAAATGGCAAACCTGCCTAATGAAAGAATGGAAACAACTCCTCCATTCACATATTGTGGGATGGATTGTTTTGGTCCGTTTTATGTCAAAGAAGGACGTAAGGAGCTCAAGCGCTATGGACTGCTGTTCACGTGCTTATGTTCCCGGGCAGTACACATTGAGTTACTCGATGATCTGTCAACTGACGCCTTCCTTAATTCGTTCCGAGCTTTCATTGCCCTACGCGGAAATGTGCGGCAGCTGCGATCGGACCAAGGTACTAACTTCGTTGGAGCAGGGCGAGAATTCCTTGAAGCAGTAGGAGAAATGAGCCAGGAAAGCCTGAAGCAACTCGACTGCGAGTTTGTTATGAACCCTCCCTCTGCCAGTCATATGGGTGGAGCCTGGGAGAGGCAAATTCGTACGATCAGAAGCGTGTTGTCCTCCATCCTAGACCAGTCTTCCCGAACATTGGACAGTTCATCATTGCGGACCTATCTCTACGAAGTGATGGCCATAGTAAACAGTCGACCCATCACTCCACACCTACTCAATGATCCTACCGGACCTCAACCTCTCACTCCCAATCTTCTTTTAACAATGAAGACATCTGTAATACTACCACCTCCAGGAGACTTTGTACGGCAGGACTTGTACCTTCGCAAGAGATGGCGTAGAGTCCAATACCTAGCCAATGAGTTCTGGCACAGGTGGAGGAAAGAATATTTGTTGGGCCTACAGCAAAGACAAAAATGGCAGAAAACAAGGAGAAATGCAAAAGTCAATGACATAGTCATCATCAAAGATGAAACGGCACCAAGAAACGACTGGAAACTTGCTAAGGTCACAGCAGTTTATCCAAGTGAAGATGGATGTGTGCGCAAGGTGCAGTTATTGATCAGTGACTCTACATTAGATTGCCATGGGAAACGACTCACCAAACAAACACACTTGGACAGACCTATTCACAAGACAGTCACATTGTTAGAAGCAGAATAGACCCACTCATAAGTTCATAATAGAAATCACAAGTGATTTGGTGGGAGTGTAGCTGTTGTCAAGACAACTGCTGCTGGTTTATTGTTTTTTTTTTGTATCTTTTATTTGTGTAAATACTCCATTTATTGTGAACTGATTTAGGTTTGTGTTACCTTCTTTTAGTTCTGACGGCATTTTTGGGGACTTTATAAGACGTGTCCACAATAAATGGCTGTTGAAACCAAGAACTGCGTTCAGCCTTGATTAAACTCGAGAGGAGTAACAGCAGTGATGCAGTACCCGTCCTTGATGAAACAATCTTGATACCCATGGATCTAGCGAAGGATTGGTCGATAAACTCTGTGTCGGCGCCAGAGTCAATAAACACCTTAGTGGTGAATTTGTTACCATTATCCATCAGCTCAGCAGGCAAAGTTAATATGGAGGAGACTTTACAANAATGAGGTACGGTTTTGTTTTTTTTGTATCTTTTATTTGTGTAAATACTCCATTTATTGTGAACTGATTTAGGTTTGTGTTACCTTCTTTTAGTTCTGACGGCATTTTTGGGGACTTTGTAAGACGTGTCCACAATAAATGGCTGTTGAAACCAAGAACTGCGTTCAGCCTTGATTAAACTCGAGAGGAGTAACAGCAGTGATGCAGTACCCGTCCTTGATGAAACAATCTTGATACCCATGGATCTAGCGAAGGATTGGTCGATAAACTCTGTGTCGGCGCCAGAGTCAATAAACACCTTAGTGGTGAATTTGTTACCATTATCCATCAGCTCAGCAGGCAAAGTTAATATGGAGGAGACTTTACAATGATTTACTGGACTCAGTAGGACTCTCCTTGCACCTACTGAGTCTGGACTTTTAACGGACAGTCTCTTACAGCGTGTTCTTTAGCCCCACAATAGAAACACAGGTTACTTGCCCTTCTACGAGATCGTTCCTCGGGGGTTAGCCTTGTCCGTCCGATCTGCATGGGTTCTTCACCAGATTGACTGTTGTCCTTGTAACCGGGTCTCTACATACACTCATTTGTCTGTTTGTGTTGTGGGGGGAGGGGGGTGAAAGTGTATGTGTAACAGAAAGACTGAGTGTATATACAAAAAAATAAAAAACATAAAAAAGTGTGTTCATGTTGTGTGGGTGTATATTTGCCACCTGGAGATACACAATTAAAAGAGTGCTGTAAACAGTAGAAGTCCTGGCATCTACAGCACCCAAGAGCAGAATGAACAGGTGGATCAAGCCTCAGAGGGCCATAGCAGCCCCAGGCAAACAGACATACGGCACCACCGTAAGGCAGCTGCGTCCCCATACAGAGGTAGGTTATCAGTGAAACACAGAGTCAGCAGCCCTTCAGGATAAAGAGGTACGGGCAAGACACAGGGCACCATCCCCCCTAACCAAGTCATACCACCACCTCCTGCCATGCAGGCCAAGCCCGGGACCCAACTTCCCAATGGCCCAGCGCCTGCACCAGGACCAAGCAGTAAAAGTGCCAACAGAGCCCCCAACACACCAGGCAGGCACCAGTTCACCACAGCAGCCAGAACCCAGAAGGACCAAGGTGAAAGGGCATATATCTGTCCTCCCAGATGAGCCAACCTCTCAAGAGGGGCAGGGTTAGGGTTCTGGTTAGCCCACCAGAGCCTAGCGCAGCCCCCGGGACCCCAGCCAAGCTGACATCCCCGGGAGCCATAGACCACCCGGCGAGACCCACCACTTCGGGACGTGGAGGGGCATTGCCTGGTGCTCCTCTCATGACTTCAGGGCTCTCCACCCCACATATTTAGGCCCTTCCCACCCATACCAATCCAGCACACAACGAGGCAAGGACAATCACCAGGGATATCCAAAGACCCCAAGGGGAATGAGTGAGTGAAGAATGGAGATCAAGAGCTGAATCAGTATAACTTCTGCAGTTTCGCTTACCTTATACCAGTTTGTTGTGGTGAAGGGTTGATCTACATTTCTACCCTCACCCGTCATCACTAACTCTGGGTAGTGACCGAAAGAACAAGATGTTGGATACAGATGATCGAAATGAATTTTCAACGCAAGGTAGCTGGGCTGCTTTTTAGTGACAGGGTGAGATGTTTGGTTATCCGGAAGAGACTTGGAGTAGGACCAGTGCTACTCCACATTAAGAGGAGCCAGTTGAGGTGGTTGAGGCTTCTGTGGAGCCTCTTTGATGGCCTCTTGGAATACTTCTCCAGGGAGGTGTTCTGGGCATATGCAACTGGGAGGATACACTGGGGAAGACCCAGAAAGATACACTGGGGAAGACCCAGAAAGACTATGTGTCTCGGGTGGCCTGGGAATGTTTTGAAATCGTCCTACAAGAGCTGGAAGAGGTGGCGGTGGAAAGAGACAGGGAGATAAGCTATAGACTGGTGTCATCAATATGAGTTAAGGAGTAACTCAATCGACATATCTAGCTCTGATGGAATTCAGAGAAAATATACTGATAACTGAAGATAAGAAAAATACTGTCAGCTGAAGATAAGAAACACTATGCTTTGGGGGTGTTTATTGATTAATGTAAAGCTTTCAACAAAATAGCCATTCATTGCTACTACATAAATATGAAAAATATGAAAAAGGAGGTTGTGTAGCTCAATATGATAGGATATCTAAAAATCAATAATACAGGATCACAGTTAGAAAAAATATTTTGTGGTGTTCCACAAGGTTTAATATTGGGACCAAAATTATTTATAATATATATAAAATATATTTATTCTTTAACTTAGTTGTTTAAAATGCAGTTTGAAGTATAAAGATTGTTTCTCTTTTGGTGCTTTTCTCTTCAAAACCTCTCACCTGTCACAACGGAAACGAAAAAGATTATGACAAACAAGGACACCCCCTCCAAGGAGGGCCACAAGTCATGTGCTTATGACAAACATGTTTCACAATATGCACCTGTCAGCTATTGTCTCTTACTGTATATGCATGTTGGTGTGTGTATTTGCATGTGTGTACTAACGATCGCTGGAATTCTGGAATTGACATTACTTATTAATAGGTATTCTGTTTAAAATGCAATATCACAGCAATAGGTGCCATATTATTGAGATGAGGACTCTCACTCTCATACACACATGTACACACACACACAGTTAGAGTTTAATGCAGTTCATGCCTATCGTACGAGCTCTCAACACACAAGTTATTAAAGTTCATGCTCGTTTACACATGTTTTCAAGGTAACACACAGTCTCGGTGTGAGAGTGGCGCCAGTTCCTGGCTTGCAACTATCTCTGTGTTATTACTAAGGGGCAGAGTGTTCTACAATTTCCAACTCTACTGCTGTACATTTTATCTGTGTGATTAAGTTGTGTGTTCCCCACCCATTGCTTGCTTCTAATAAAAAAAAGTGCCGTTGCAACAGGAGTTTAGAACTCACTCGGGCTTGATCCAAACTGACATGCACGAGTGACTTCTCCTTTTGCAAACACCTCATAAAAGACAATCTACTCTCTGCGTGGTTCTTTATTTAGGTCGGGTAAGAATAAACCCTGACATCTTGATGCCGTGACCCGGATCTCAACATACTCATCTGCTGACATCCAAGGATAAGGACACACCGAAAGCCCGTGCATGACCAGAGTCGTAGAGACCTGAAACAAAGTCCTGGGGGGTGACGTTCCTTGCTAGGCCGGTGACGTAGGTCCAACCTCGCCTGCCAACAGCGGATTGACGAGATTCGGATGGAGTGAGCCAACCAGCAGAGAAGTGAGTAGTGACCATTTCTTATAAAGAAGGTCTGGGTTAGAGTCCCTAGACTTTAGAAATCATCATAAATTCTGTGATAAAAAGGTTAAAGTCCTTTAAAGCTAGAGACATCACATATCAGTGGAGTTGGTCAAATTGTTCAAGATACTTAAATGTTGAGAACGAGGCTGTAGAGGTACTAACATCTATCTTGACACAGACCAAAATTTGCAAGAGAAACTTAAATGGTGATTGCAAATTATTTGAAGTTAGGGACGATGCATGAATAATATCAGGTGTATTATTCTTTGTAAGGGCACAGCACTGAGGCATTGCCCTTACAAAGAAATACCACAATAACCACAGTAACATATTTCATGCATTTGTCATTTTCAGAGTTTGAGAAAAGAATCGTGAGATGGAAAGTATGGCCACAAGTTTACTTTAACATCTCTCCTCTCTTCCATCTGGTTTTTGTCCTCCTTTTTTGCTAGTTGTACTGTTCTCATTACTAAATTTGAAACTCTGTTATTTAAAATACAATCAAAGCTGTATTATTGAATTTTGGTTTGATAATAGATTTTCTGTCTTTAGTTTTGAAACTTGAAGCTTAGATTGGTTTTAGCTGTGAATCATTACTAATGCATTTTACAAGTTTTAACAGATTGGTGGCAGTGGCTAAGGAGGTAAGAGTTCGTCCTGTAACTGGAGTGTTGCTGGTTCGAGCCCCCTCTCATTGCATGTACATCAACATCTAATTAACTTAACAGTCTCAGCCATTGTGTCCTTGGGCAAGACACTTCACCTGCATTGCCTAAAGGTGGTGGTCAGAGGGCTTGGTGGCACCAGTGTGATGGCAGCCTCACTTCTGTCAGCCCGCCCCAGGGCAGTTGTGGCTACTATGTAGCTTACCACCATCAGTGGGTGAATGATTGTAGTGTAAAGTACTTTGGGGTCCTTGGACTAGATAAAGCACTACACAAGTGAAAGCCATTTGCCATTGCGTGTTACTGGACATTACATTATTTTCAAGATTTAACGAAAATGGCAATAACTCTAATATTTCTCATCATAAGATGATCATAGTTTAAACCTCTGGTAATAATGGCTGGAACTGCCATTATTACTAAAAGCCTAGCAGTTCTAGTAATATTTCAGTAGCAATTCAAGTAACTTGTACATATGCACAAAACAATAATTTATAAGTCATTAGAATTGCGGGTAAAGCCAGATGTATTGGTCAGAAGATCAATTTACTGTACCTCTTCAAAAACCGTTTACAGGTGTTCTGGAAAAAGGTTGATGAAAGGGTGACACCTTTCAACACATTACTACATGTGCAAGTTGTTTGTTAAAGGGGAACACCAGAACATATCAATCAACAGAAGTTAGAGCACTTAACTTATTCACCCTTATTGTCTATCAAATCTTAACACTTGATGACAGAATCCATTTAATTACAGGACATTTCAAATCCTTTTAAGTTATTAAGAAAGAGAGTAAATGCCTTTTAATATTTTGATACAAAAATAACATAAATCAAAATATAAATCACAAACAAAGAATTAACATCAACAAACAGTTAATGCAACAAAAATAAAATTAACACTCAAATTTTGGCAATAATATTCTGATTTTTTCACTAAATAGTTTCTCTAAATTATCTGTACTCTGAAGCAGATAATAACCTTTTTATGACACAAATGAATACTTTGATCATAAGTTTGTCAAAAGCAGAACAATTTTGGGGCAGGTTGTTTTGAATAAGAACTATGTTTAGGATTCATTGTGCAAAGAATTAAGACACTTCAGACTGTTTTGATAAATAGTTCACTTTAGAATTTAGGTCAGAAGGAGGTTAACAATTCTGCTAGATTGTCAGATTATTCTGGAATTTTTAGATTGAAAATGAAGTTTGTTTTATCAGCTTAAAGGTTTGTAACCAGGCCTTACATTGTGTTCTCATCACCAGGTAATAAAAGGAGGGGTGCCTTACTGTGGTACCAGTAGATTAGGGGTTCCTGGAGACAGTGCCCTACCAGTGGAATGTTCCTGAGCAGGTGCGTAGGAGAATGAAAGAACCAGAGGGTCAGCTGAGAACCCCTTGATGTCAACACCTGGTCTGAAAGGTAAGCCAGAAGGGTTAAGGTGATGGAGTTGTGGAAGGGCTGAAGCTCTTAGACCAATAGAGTAAAAGTTAATGAAGCACAAGCTGAAGCAACTTGTTAGCTGGCTAATCACTTCTAGAATTGTGCCGCTCAAGGTGGCTGCATGTTGGAGTAGCTCTGTTACATTCATTTTGAGATATTGCTTTTGAAAACTTTATTCCTCTTTTTTTCTTGATGTGAATCACTTTTTTGGATCATTATTTCCTCTGGTATTGGATGCTGTGCAGCAGGAAGGACTTTTACTGAAACCTTTTTACTTTTGGACATTTTGTTATGATGCGTAACCATGACAACAAGGTGGCTTTTTTCCACAACTGGGAGCAGCTGATTAACATCTTTTACTCTTCAGTGTAAAACGTGAAGAAACCCCTTCAGTGTAAAACGTGAAGAAACCCCTGAAGTCAAGTCATGGCCAGAACCATGCAGACCGCCCGTAAATCAACTGGAGGTAAAGCTCGCCACTAGAGCCGCCTGCAAAATCTTAAGACCAGTCAAAAAATTGCAAGAATTTGCATTTTGCACTATTGGATCTTAAGAAGGTTCTAAGTAGAGCTTCACAATGTTAAAGGAAAAAATCAGTGTAAGAGACAAGAACTTTTGAGCAGGGAATTTTCTGCAAAGTGCATTTACACTCAAACATGATTTTTTTCAGCTGATCAAAAGTTTAAGACCATAGTCTTTAAAAGCCAAAAGCTGTGTAAAACTCTGGATTCCATGTCCAGCTCTGAGCCGCAGGATCCGATTGGCTGTCCGTCAAGACACGGGACGATCCTCGACCCAAATTAAGGCCATTACTTGTCTTTCCATCCATTTGCCTGATTGCCTTTTGGCAAGGTTACTTTCAAACTATTGAACAGATTTCAATGAAATTTTCAGGAAATGTTGGGGTTGTCACAAAAACAACTGATTAAATTCTGGTGATGATCCAGATCGTGATCCAAAACCCAGTCCTACAGTTTTTTAATTACCTTTTGACATTGGTGGAGGTTTGCATGCAGAGTTCTTCAAGTTACCTCCACCAAGGAGATTATGTTTTTGATCGTGTTTGTTTGTTTGTCTGTCTGTTAGTAAGATTACATGAAAATATTAATGAACAGATTTGAATGAAAATTCCGGGAAATGTTAGGGTTGTCAAAAAAAACAAAAAAACAAAAAAACAATTGATTTAATTTTGATGGCCAGATCATGATTGGGATTGCACTAGTTTATATTGATGCCATGCCCTTGGTCAAGGTTTGTGCTCTTTGAGTGCTTCTCTTTTATCTGAAATTTACATGTAGGATAAATGAAAAAGATAAAAAAAACTGCTGCTTTATTTAACTTTACAAAGATACATCAAACTGCATATTTTTATTGTTTAATGCAAAAAAATGTTCTTTGTGAGCTATAGATTCTTCTCATTATTTCCGATTGGTGTTTTTGGTTAAAAATTACAGTTTATAAAGACCTTTTATTTGTGCTTCTGTGAACACGCAGAGAAAAACATGCTGCTGAACTGATGCAGAAATTCCCTTTATCAGAATCAAACTACTTGTCCTGTTCATGCTGTTAATGGTTTGGTTTGTGCCTTATACAATTGATTACATGTCATCTAATTTCTTTGTTTTGATGTTCCCTCTAGTGCCATAGTAAACATTTTATTGCTATAAAACAACCAATTTGCAACTGCAATTGACCAAACTTTCTATTGTCTTTCCTACACCTGTAATTTGGTTTGTGTAAAGCACAATGTAAGGCAGTCATTTTATTGCCTCTGTCATTCTATATTTTCACATTCGAGAAACTTGGTTTGGCTCTGATTAGAGCCACTGCTTTGAGAAATAACAAGGCCACTTTTGCCTGCTAACACTCAAATAAACCACTTCCCCAAGGAGTGGTCACCAGCTGCTTTTCCTTGATTGCTGGTGATCAAATCCTTCTTTTGCAATGGCTTTTGCAGCTTGTTATTGTCAATTTTCAGTTATTTCACATTGTGTACACATTCACATGTTTATGAATTTGTCATTTCAATCTTTACATACTGCACTGACTGGAGTAGGAATGATCTAACAATATTTTTCAGTAATTTTTTGTCAATTTGCTCCTCGTGAAGCCATAAATTCCATTTGATCAACTTTTGTGTCTTTAGGACACACACTGTAAATAAAACGGGTCTCAAAAGTTCATCTTGATATGAAGAGCTATTCAGAGGTTTTATGAAATCCTTTCCGTAAAATAGGTACCACCTGTTGGTTTAAACACTGCAATTATCTGATTATGGTGTAATCAAACGTAATTATCAAATTAAAAGGAAGTTCTGCATGAAGGATTTCTGGAAATTTATTGAATTACCAACAAGCTACAACATGTCTGCATATGAAATTTGTTTTTTGCTCATGGGGTATCTGTGTTACATTTGTGCTGGTCAGCGATGGGACCTGAGTTCCAAGTTGAGACATTTTCTTTGGGTACAATCCCTTTTTCAGGAAGTGGATTGAAGTGGATTCTACTACCATATCAAATTTTGTGATGACATGTCTGTTAAACTGGCTGAGTTAAGGTAATTTTTGAGTTTCCTCAAATTAGTTGGCTGTGGCAGCCATCTTGAGTTGGGTTGATTCCAAAAGTTAATTAGGTGTTGATGTATGTGCAATGATTAATTTTTGAAAGTTTCAATAAACTCTCTTTAGTGATTAATGAGATATTTTGATAACAGACAGACAAACAAACACGTGCACACATACCATAAATACCAGGTGTATTTCATTCACTTCTATTGTGTGAACAGCTGACTGATTAATCACAAAAACAGCATTTTAACAAGAATTTTCAAGTAAGTGGAATGTAAAAATAATAACATATGTTTGTCTACACGGCTTTAGATTTGCTCTAGTAGCAACCACGCTGAAAGATGAGCAGTCCTGCTAAAGGCTCTAATTGCTGATCATTATAGCACATACAGGGGGCTTCAGGTTTATTAGTGTGTGGGTATTTGTTCATTTGATGTTTTTTTTGTTTTTTTACTTTGCATGCTCATACTGATTTTATTATGTACTGGTTCAGGAGAGACCACAGTGTAAACCATGTGAATGTATGTGCAAAAATGTGAGAGTGAAAAGTTATTACTGGTATAAATCAAGCTCTGTAATTGGTTGCAAGCCCTAGCAGGAGGTCCCTTCTCAGGCTGCTGCTAATTGGCCACCAGCCGTGAAGTGTGACACACAGTTGGTCCAAACTAGGAGTCATTCAGTGCCAGCTTGTCAACAGGTGTGCACAACTGTGTATTTGAAAAGTGTATTTTCTAGCATTATGTCAAGTTGTATATTGTACATACCAGTTTCAGCTGTCTCATGGGGTGCTGATTTACACAGCGTTTGTGTTTGGTTTTTTTTTACAACATTCTGGTGGCAGCATCACGCCAGACAAATTATTAAAAAGTAATGAACATTCACTCAGGCTTGTAACTTCAACATGTTGAAGAACATCATGTCTTGTGTGATCCATTACACAATGGTTTTTACAAAAAGTTATTAATACTTATGGGCCACACAGGCCTTGTAATGTAACAAAATATTTTTCTTAGATTGGTGACCAAACTTGGGGACTATATTGACATTGTAAACATATTGAAAATAAGCTCACATTTTATCTACAGCTGTTTTTACATAGATGAAATATAGGTGTTCAAAAGAATGACAGTTTTATCTGGATTTTTTCTGCAGTTGCTGATCAAACATCATATCATATAATTGGGAGAGATTTTCTGCTGGAAATGTGATCTCACAGCTGGAGCTGTAAGGTAGGGTGTGAGGAGCAATATTTGTCTTCAGAACACAGAACACAATGTTGAGAAGATCATGGAAATGGCTGTTTCCTTAAAACACGCTTTAACTGATGAGGGTCCTTGTTCACATATTATGACTATGTGTTTTTGAATAAATCTAAATATTATACTATTAAAGGGTAAAAAAGAAAAGCAGGAAGGACAATGAAGCAAGATATGCTTTTTAGCTGTTCTGTTTACACAGTATTTCACAGTAAGTTTCCAACAAATTACGAGTGATGCATGTAAGATTCAACTAAAAGCAAGAACACACCCTGAATGAATTTATTAAAATAATAATAATTATTATAATTAAAAAATATACAATTAAACTACATGCTGATCAGTTTGTAATTTTGCCAAACTGTACTCTCGCCTTTGAATTTATTTTCCACCAATTGGGTGTGAAACAGGAACTATTTGACAACCTAATCACACTAATAAAAATGAATACATAATATACTACTACTAATAATAATAATAATAATAATAATAAATAATAATAATAATAATAATAATAAATAGTATGGGTGACATGGCTTATCAGAGGTTAGCTGCTGCTTCAAAAAGAGAAGAGTAAACTCATCTGGGGCCTTTCTGTGTGAAGTTGTATGTTCTCTCTGGGCACTCCAGTTTTCTCATACAGACAAAAACATGCATATTAGGTTAATCAACAACCCTAAATTGTCACTAGGTATGAGTGAGGGTGTAATGCCTGTCTTCCCTGTTTGTCTCTATGTGTCCCTGTCATGCACTGGCGACCTGTTCAGGGTGTACCCATTATCTTGCCAAAATGACTACTACAGATAGGCACCACCTCCCTGTGACCCTGCATAGAAAAATCGGTAAATAAAATGTATGAATTATAATATTGGGTCTAAATCTGCTTATCTTAATTTTAAAAGTGTACTTCAGTAGATTAAATTGACTAAGTTGAGGCAGCTGCAAAGGTGGGTAAGAAGGGAGCTGAGGCATGTCCAAAGTGGAGTACAACGAAGCCTTTTGAATACTGCTTCTTTTTGAATCCAAAAAGTGACCAAAGGTACATGATGACTAAAGCTGCAAAAGTAGAATTTGGCAAATGCATGAATTGACTTGGAGCCAATTAAATAAAAACCAAGCCACACTGAATAAGTATTTAAAAAAAATTGTCCAATTTTTAAAGGACTTATGTTTATAGAGAAATTGTTCCAGAAACCAGGAACAGCCACTGTAAAATACATGGTCACCTCTGTTAAAGTGTTGGTATGGAACATCGAAGAGCATCTGAGTGGTCAATGTCAGAGTCCTAGCTGAAGAATGATTAAACACTGATATAATGTTATAATCAGACCTGTAACAAGCTGAGAGTGTCAAGAGGGGTGGGACTATGGCGGTGAACCCAGAACGCAGACTCAACTTAAAAGGAAACTGGTTTATTAACAAAATAAACAGATAAACAAAAGAGCTGACGTGGCAGCAAAAAACAACTAATACGTAGACCAAACAAAGGAACTGGGCATGGCAGGGTAGGGCAAGGAGCAGAACAAGAAAACACGACAACAACAACAACAACAATAATGATCCAGCGGGGTGGTGGAGAAAATGACCAGGTTATATGCACAGGGGATAATATGGGAAGTGGGCACAGGTGAGTGATTACAATGACATACAGGTGGAGATGGGCGTGGCAGATAATCAAGGGCAAAAGAGTGACTGAGGAGGAGTGAATAGTGACAGCACACATGAACACAGAAACAAACAGAAAACCTGAAACAAACAGAAGCTTACACAAATACCAATAACCATGACAGAGAGCTAACAGAGACAGGCCAACAGGTTTCCTATAGTCAATTTTGTTTAACCCTGGTCAAAAAACAAGAGGCTGCATTTTTGTGTGAGCCAACTGCAGATGATACACAGACAACTGATCCATACTGACATACAGTAAATAAAGTTATACTGTTTTTCTTGCAGTCCCTGTGTGTGTGTGTGTGTGTGTGTGTGTGTGTGTGTGTGTGTGTGTGTGTGTGTGTGTGTGTGTGTGTGTGAGAGAGAGAGAGAGAGAGAGAATGAGAAAGACCTTGGATACAGTAGTCAGAATCATGAAAGAAAGTGCCAAACAAATCCAAAAGCTTCCAATATTTTGAATAAATAAACATGATCAACATTATCAAAGGCTTTTCCCTGATAAATGGAAAACAAACCCACATCCAAATCTTGACAAATAAATATCAAGTATCAAAAAAAGATTGTCCATAACTGTACCATCAGGAAACATTTTTGTGAAATGGCCGCAAAAAACAGTATGTCTTTATGCTGCTTTTGACCATTTGTGTATCACAAATGAAGCCAGCCTCAACCCCTGGACATTAGCTATCACAAAAAAAGGTGAGCATCACAGAATCAAAAGAGGTGTGGAGCAGAACTCAGTTGCATTGACCTAGAGCACTACACAATAAATATGTGACGGCTGTCTCCCTCATATAGTTTTTAAAACATTACAAAATAACTCAGTTTAGCAACCCTCATTGAGATTGAGCTTTTTTTTTTTCTAATAATGTTGTTGTGCATGATCATCAATTGTCTCTTGGTAATAAATCTGTTTGTTGTTATTTAAACTAAATGTAAACTCAAATGTTATTAAAAATGGTCAGACATTGTTTCAATGGGGGTTTGGGTGGGCAACAGAGGACTACAGACCACAACTCTGCTTTCTTGACTTGACCCCTGGATTGTCAGTAATTTGGATGACTAATAAAATCGGCCAAATTCCAGAACAGAGAGCGGCTCAACCCAAAGTGGGATGGATACTATCTCACTGTATCAGACCACAATCCACTGCAGTTATCTATGTGGCTCACACTCTTTTTAGGACACCACCTGGACAATCAGCAGTTAAATGATGCCATGCGGCTAAACATGTCATCACTGCTCAGGTTGGGAAGGGAACCAGAAAAAACCACAAAGTCTGACATTGTTTTGCAAACTTACACCTCAAAGCAACATTATTTTTAGTGACCTCCAATTGGTGTAACCAGGTTCTGTTTGTTTCTTTGGTCTATTTTTGCCTAGTCCCTCCTTCTAGGCCCCTTCTTCCTGTATGGCTAGCAGAGTGTGGGATTTTTTTTTTTGCTGTGTTTTCCCTTTGGAGGGAGTTTACTGTCATGATCTTGAGGATTTGTGTTTGTTTTTTGTTAGATGAAATGTTTTTTGACATTTGTTATTGTGACTTAATCCTACTTTTGCTAGTTGCTTTTACATGGATATTTTCCTGTGTTAAGTGTATTTAAGTTTACTGAGTTTGCTTTATGTGCTTCTGTCAATGTTTCCCTCAGCTCCCCTGGTTTCTCTATACCTCACAGCTGCATCTCATTAACCCAATTATCTCAACTAATCCATGTTCTAGTAATCACTCCTCACAGTTAAAACAGTTCTTAGTATTTAATCACACTTGTCTGACTCTGCTGTTTCCCAGCTCCATGTTCCCTGTTGTTCTTCTGTCCTTATTGCTTAGTTTTGTACAGTTAATGCCTGCTTCTCCTTGTGCACTCCCATTGGTTTGTAAGTTTGTTTCTGCAGTTTTGTTTCTCACTTGGTTTTTCTGTCACTGCGTCTGTCCTTTGCAAAATCACTTTTCCAACACACTCTTTTGAAGATCTGACATTAGAATTTATCTCTGCATTTACTTAATTTTAGTTTAAAACTTCCTCCTTTGGAGAAAACAATACAACTTATGGTCATCATATTTCAGCCAATTAGGTCATAGTTCACTGTTGCTGTGGTGTCATCTTTTTTATTATTTGTCCACTTTTGAATTTAATGTAGTAGTAGTAGTAGTAGTAGTACATTTTAATTACCCAAAAGTGATACCAGTGTTATTGTAAAACAGTTTTGTGGTACAGTTCTACTGTTGTCCCCTAGTTCCCTGAGAAATTTGCAGCAGTGTACAATTCAGCTCTTCTTGATTTAAATTTTCTTCTATATTTTTGCACCAAAAATGTTGTACTTTCTGAACTTAACTGCTTTAATAAGTTTCAAATCCTGGCCAGAAAACACTGTAAATACCTGCTGATCCAATTTATTTACAGCAGTCTAATCAGTTAACTAAAGGCCATTCCCACCTTCCCATTGTGCAGCTAATACAATTTAATCAATAATTTTCTTTTCCTTCATTAAGCACTGATAAATATTTCACATGTAGTGCATCTGAGGGTCCCTGTGTACTGTATTTACTTCTGTATGATTGACCTGTGTGTTAATGTTTGAGTGCATATGCATATTTCAGTTAGATAGTAGCCTGTTATAGGGACCTAAATGTATTTGTCTGTTGTCATTTCTTCTCATTCTTTCTGTCTTGAATTGTGTTTTGTTAAGCACTGAATAAAGACAGAAAGATAAATGAGTTCTAAATGTTTATTCAAGACATTAATGTAGGCCAAAAGCCACACATAAACAACAGTATGTGTGCACCGGAGAAAGAGTTTGGGTTGTGTTCTGATCAATGTCTTCAGTCAATTAGTTTTATAATGACTTAATCAATATGTTCTCCTTTAGGACTAATCCAGTATTTCTTCAAAGGCTGTGTAGTTTATTTGTGTGTGGTTGTTTATGACAACTTTTGTGTAGGCTTGGGGTATATTATAAAATTGTGAAAGCAAAGAAGATCAATATTACTGACCTAAAATTACCTGGCAGCAGGAAAATCCAGGCTGTTGGTTTACTTAGTTTGGTAATGCAATGATATTTTAAATATAATAAACCTGTGAATCTTTTTTTCCACAGAAATACCTTTGAAATACATTGTGGATTTCTGACAAATAAAAACAAAGTTAACTATAATAAACTAATTTCTAAAAAAAAACTATATCCTAATCAAATATTGTTTCTGCGTGTGGCAATTTAAAAAAAAAAAAAAAACTCGTCAAAGTAATTTAGGAGGAGATGAAAAAAAATTCTATGGCAACACATATTGTATGAACAAGATATTTACATATGCTGTGTAAAATATACATAACCAACAATAAATCAGACTAAACCTTTCCTGTTTTTGGTTAATTGGGATTCCCAAAAATATTCATTTTTGCTAAATGCTCAAATAATGAGAGAGATAATTTTTTAATCCTTTCTTCAAAGTCACACGTTTACATATATATTAAGATTACTATACCATTAAATAATTTGAAAAAGCAGAGGTGATGCTGTTCTGGCTTTAGAAGCTTTTGATGGGCTAGTTGACGACATCTGAGTTCAGGCAGACCTGTGGATGCATTTTAAGATACATCTCAAACACACTGCTTTTTATGGGACATCATGGAAAAATCAAAACAAATCAGCCAAAATATCAGAAAGACTTCATAGCTTTGGTTCATCCTTGGGTACAATTTCCTGAAGGTTCCACATTCATTTGTCAAAATAAATATATACAAATTTAAACACCATGGAAATGTCTTCAATGTCATATTGCTCAGGAGGGAGATAGTTCAAGATAAATGTCTTTTGGTGCGAAATGTGCATATCAACCCCAAAACAAAAGATCTTGTGAATCTGCTGCTGAAGCTGGTAAGAAAGTGTCATTATTCACAGTGAAAAAATATCCTGAACCAACATGGGCTCAAAGGCTACTCAGAGAGGAAAAAATTGTTATTCCAAAAGCAACACTAAAAGTTAGATTGCAGTTTGCAAATGCACATAAAAACCTCACACAAAAAACTTAACTTTTGGAGACATGTCTTGTGGTTTGATTAAACTAAAATTGCACTGTCTGACCATAATGGCCACTGTTACATTTGGAGGAAAAAGGAGGAAACCAGAGAACACTATCCTAACTGTGAAGTTTGGGTAATCAGCATCATATTGTAGAGATATTTTACTGCAAGGGCAGGTGCACGTCACCAAATAGATAGCAGCTTGAGGAAAGAACATTTTGTGAAAATATTGAAGCAACATCTGTAGACATCAGCCAGGTGTCATGAACGGGGTGGAAGGAGGCGAACCCTGAGCGCAGACTCATGTTGATAAAAAACTAATTTATTGAGAAATAAAAGGCAAACCCAAAACAAAGGCTGACGTGGCAGCAAAACCTAGACCAAATACAAAAAACATTAACTAACTAAACTAAACCTGAACAGACCTGAGACTAAAGATGAACCACTGGGAGACGAGAAGGCACGAGCAAACAGACCAGCACATCAGGGAGACAAGAGAATGACAATGAACCAGCAGGGAGGTAGAGAATGTGACCGGGTATTAAAGGCAGAGGGTGATTAGTGGAAGTGGGCACAGGTGAGATTATTAAGGAGCTAGAGGCAGGTGTAGATGGGTGAGAATGGGGAAGAGAGAGAGAGTGACTGAGGAGAAGTGAATGTTGGCTGAGGCACAGGGAAGAGACAAAAAACACAAACAATAAACTCTAACTGAAACATGAAGACAAAACATAATTCAAAAACTCAGATCCTAACACCAGGAGGTTACGGTCGTTGTCAAGTTGAAGACCCATTTACACTCAAGCTTTAAGCATACAGCTTAAGGGCAACCAAGTCAGTGTCTTGGAGTGGAGAAGCCCTGTTCTCAATACCAGAGAAAATCTGTGGTTATGTGTTTTTTTGTACTGTGAATGTAAACATCTGTTTTCAGCTGTATTTGCACATCAGACAACACTTCCAAATTAAAAACACAGAAAAAAACAACAATATCATATCAGTCTAGGCTGGAAAGTACACGAGGAACCTAGAGTAAGTTATGGTCCAGTAAAGCTTTTGTTCACATTAGAAAAGGTTAATCTTCTTCTAACAACAACCTTTAGTTTGTTTTGCTTGGTGTTTCTTATTAATAAGTTATTTTAGACTATACTGCTCCCTAGACTGCACATAAATTAATTTTCTCTGTATCTCATGGACTTGCACACCAGTTAGCACGTGGGGTGTATCATGGGGATCAAACAGATGACTGTCTGATTTATGAATGATTCCTCTATCTGAGACATTGCTGCTGTGTGTTATGTTTGCCTTAGCAAAAATCACACACACATTCATGTAAAGTTATATACGTTTTCCAACTTTTATATGGGGGCTCAGTCATTAACACTGAGAAAAACCATTAAATGTGGTTACAACCTCAGGGGAACAACACTGTGATTCCAAGTGTTCTTAGGATCTCAGCTGCTCCCTGGAGAGGAAGTTAGCCAATAACAAACCACCTACTGACACAGCAGCCCAATGAGAACCACCCGTTAAGCCAATCGGGAATACTGTCTGTTGGTAGGTTTCATTTCACAGTTGGTGAGGCATTTGCACCCCAAGAAACAAAATACAGGAAGAAATACAGCATGAGCAATAAATTTCAATTTATGGACTGTGGCTCAACAAAGGACTATAATTGTCCATATTTAGGTCAAGGAGCTATGAGTTCTTTAAAAGCTGAAGCTCTGTGTGAAATACAACCCCAATTCCAAAAAAGTTGGGAAGTTGTGTAAATTGTAAATAAAACTAGAATGCACTAATTTGTAAATCTAATAAACCCTTTTTTTAGTCTATATTCACAATTAAACATAGTAATTGTATCAAATGTTTAAACTAAAAAGTTGTTCTATTTTTTAAGAATAAATTAGGTTATTTTGAGTTTTGAAAGTACCCCAGGCCCGCTATACAGCCGAAGTAAAACCAGACATATCTAAGCATGACCTAAGACAGTCAAAAATAGTAGCTAAACTAAACAGATCTAAGTATGACTAAATGTACAGAACTAAACTAAGTGTACAGGAAGATAAAGCTAAACTAAACAGTACCGAATTTCTAAATGGTACCACTGGCCC
>NC_051435.1:31262983-31272232 GCF_001649575.2 Kryptolebias marmoratus | reverse complement strand
GAGGAAATTGTATCAATTGTGTTGAGAAACCAGCTGATCAGATCCATATTCCTTAAATTTTTGGAAAATATGTAAAAAGAGGCTTCGAAAAAGGAAAGGTGCAGGGGGGGGGCACGAGGAGACAGAGAGAAAAGAAACACGTCTGCCTTCCACCAGGAGCAGGAAAAAAAAAATGTCTGCAACACATCTCTCTGAAGTTGTTAAAGAGATACACTATATTGCCAAAAGTATTCGCTGGCCTCCCTTCACATGTATATAAACTTGAGTGACCTCCCATTCTTAAAACAAAGTTTAATGACATTGACCCACCCTTTGCAGCTATAATAGCTTCAACTCTTCTGGGAAGGCTTTCCAGAAGGTTTAGTAGTGTGTTTATGATCATTTTAACCATTCTTCCAGAAGCACATTTGTGAGGTCAGACAATAATGTTTTCTGGTTTGTAGTCTCCACTCTAATTCATCCTAAATGTATTCTATCAGGTTGAGGTCAGGACTCTGTGCAGGCCATTCAAGTTCTTCTACACCAGAACTAAGCGACTGAACCCAACTCCTGAAAACCAACTTCACACCATAATTCCTTCTTCACCAAACTTTACACTTGGCACAATGCAGTCAGACAAGTACCATTTTCCTGGTAACCACCAAACCCAGACTTGTCCATCGGATTTCCAGACAGAGAAGTGTGATTTGTCACTTCATAGAGCGCATCTCCACTGCTCTAGAGTTAAGTGGCAGCATGCTTCACAGCACTGCTCCCAATGCTTTGCATTGTGCTTGATGATGTAAGGCTTGGATGCAGGTGCTCTGTCATGGAAACCCTTTCCATGAATTGGAGGTCTGTAGTTATTAATTCTGCAGAATATTGCCGATCTCTGTGCACTATGCTCCTCAGCATTTGCTGAGCCCACTCTGTGATTTTAGTTGCCTATCACTTAGAGGCCGAGTTGCTGTCATTCCCAATCACTTCCACTTTATTATAATCCCACTAACAGTTGATTGTGGAGTATTTTGTAGTGAGAAAATTTCACAACTGAACTCTTTGCACAGGTGGCATCCTATTACAATACCATTCTGGAATTCAGTGAGTTCTTGAGAGTGACCCATTCTTTTCACAAATGTTTGTAAAAGCAGTCTGCAGGTCTAGGTGCTTGATTGTGTACACCTGGGGCCACCTGGAAGTGACACCTGAATTCAATTATTTGGATTGATGAGTAAATACGTTTGACAATATAGGGTATGTCTAAGCTTTATCTCCAATAAAGTTTAGACTGGTGAAGAACCAAGACAACAGTTGTTTTATGTACAGTCTCTCCCATCTCACCAGCTGAAGCTTGGAACTCCTTAAGAGTATTCATGTGTCTTTGTGGCCTCTCTCACTATTAAAATTATTAACTATAAAATAAGTTTATTTTTCTGATAACTTTTTTTACCAACACATATCACTACAATGAAACTGTTTTGTTTTTTTTTACAAATCAACATTTTGACAAACTATTTTTAAAAGAATGTGGCCGATGATTTAAGCAAATCTTTTGTTCCAGAGCAGCTGATTTTATAATCAACTCAGAGTGTCTTAATTTTGAGTTAAGAGTTTAAAATAAACTCAGAGTTTGTTAAAACTCCTTTCTGGAATACCCTGCAGATCAATCAACATGGAATCAGATTGTTTAAATGAGTAATGACCACCATTAGCTAGAGCTTGTAAGCTCTGAAAAGATTTCCTTTGAAGAAATAATCATGCAACACTATAATTCTAGTTCTAATAAAAGAAAAAAGGAGAACAGTTGATTACATCCATCCATCCATCCATCCATCCATCCATCTTCTTCCGCTTATCTGGAGTCGGGTCGCGGGGGTAGCAGCCTAAGCAAGGAGACCCAGACTTCACTCTTCCCAGCCACTTGTGCCAGCTCCTCAGGGGGAATCCCAAGGTGTTCCCAGGCCAGCCAAGAAACATAGTCCCTCCTGTCAATAGGCAGGTAGACGGAGGCGAACCCAGAGCGCAGACTCATGATTAAAAAAGGAAAGTATTTTATTAACTTAAATAAACAAACAAAACAAAAGGCTGGCGTGGCAGCAAAAACTACAACAACAAAATCCAAGAGAAAGGCAAGGCATGGCAAGGCTAGAAGCATGAACAATAAACATGAACAAGCAGAATGACGCAGTAAAGAGTGAAGAACAGAGACCGGTTTTAAACACTGAGGATAACAAGGTAAGTGGGCACAGGTGAGAGATAACAATTACTTACAGGTGGAGATGGGCGTGGCAGACGTGACCGGAAAATTACTGGGGAGTGAACAGTGACAAAGAAAACCAACAGACAAACCAAAACAAGGAACCAAACTCAAAACATTGAAATTCGTGACAGAGCCACCCCTTTAGGAGACAACTCCTGAACTCCCCAAACAAAATAAAAAAACCTCTTGACTCGGGAGGGTGGAAGGGGAAAACAAAACATTGCAGAGTCTCATTAGCCAACACAATCCTACAACATCCAGAGCTTTAAGGTACTCTGGGCGAATCTCATCCACCCCCGGAGCCTTGCCACGAGGAGCTTTTTAACTACCTCAGTGACCTCAGCACAGGAGATTGGAGAACCCGACCCAAAGTCTCCAGGCTCCGCCTCCTCAGTGAAAGACGTGCTGGTGGGATTGAGGAGGTCTTCAAAGTATTCCGCCCACCGAGCCACGACATCCAGAGTCGAGGTCAGAAGCACACCACCCTCACTATAAACAGTGTTGGTGCTGCACTGCTTTCCCCTCCTGAGACGCCGTATGGTGGACCATACGCCTCTAAGCCATACGGAAGTCTTTATCCATGGCCTCTCCAAACTCCTCCCATGCCCGAGTTTTTGCCTCAGCGACTATCCGAGCTGCATGCCGCTTGGACTGCCGGTACCCGTCAACTGCTTCTGGAGTCCCACAGGCCAAGAAGGCCTGATAGGACTCCTTCTTCAGCCTGACAGCATCCCTCACTGTCAGTGTCCACCAGCGGGTTCGAGGGACCACGACAGGCACCAACCACCTTGCGGCCACAGCTCTGATAAGCCGCCTCAACAATGGAGGCACGGAACATGGCCCACTCAGGCTCAATGTCCCCCACCTCTCATGGAAAATGTTCAAAGTTCTCCCGGAGGTGGGAGTTAAAGCTCCGCCTAACAGGAGACTCTGCCAGACGTTCCCAACAAACCCTCACAATACGTTTGGGCTTGCCAGATCTGACCGGCATCCTCCCCCACCATCAGAGCCAACTCACCACCAGGTAGTGGTCAGTTGACAGCTCCGTCCCTCTCTTCACCCGAATGTCCAAAACATGCGGCCGCAGATCAGATGAAACGACAACAAAGTCGATCATTGAACTGCGACCTAGGTTGTCCTGGTGCCAAGAGCACATATGGACACCCTTATGTTTGAACATGGTGTTCGTTATGGACAATCCATGACGAGCACATAAGTCCAACAACAGAATACCACTCGGGTTCAGATCAGGGGGCCGTTCCTTCCAACAACACCCCTCCAGGTCTCACATTGCCCACGCATGCGTTAAAGTCCCCCAGCAGAACAAAGGAGTCCCCAGGAGGGGCATCAGTTGATTACATTGATGCACATAATAGACAGTTTACATTAAAGGTCTGAGGTAGAACTGCAATTGTATGTACTTTAATACAGAGGTTGAATCACTGAAAGCAACATCTTGAATGCTTTTCTTATTTTACAGATACAGGTTTATTATACTTGTGTTTAGATTTCCTGATGGGAAAAGTAATTTTCTTTCAATTAACTGTACTTTAAATGATTTTCAGCATGTTATAGAAAGGGGTCATATTGAGAGACCAGCAGAGAATAATCACCACCTCTGCAGGACTGTGCAGGTGTTTGCAGTTTGTCAGTGTTTTCTTCCTCAATTTACTTAGTTTCATTAGTTGTTTGTTACGTCTATAGCAGCAGGAAGCGATTATGATAATAATAATAATACAGAGTAATATATCTAATGTAAGCTAATGACACAGTTAAAAAAAAATCTAGCAGCTGCAATTATTTTCCAAAAGAGAATTGTGAGATTTATGCAAGAAATTTTTGTGCTTTTGTGTGAAACGTCCTCATTTCTGCTCCAGTGTTATTTTCTTCCATGCCAGCCTTTATTTAAAGAACTACCAACAAAAGAAGTTCTGTTTAGACTTTATAAAACACTTTTTTAAACACTACATTTCATGTAGCAAGAAGTTAGTAATAAAGCAATAATGTAAGCAACAATATAGCAACAATAAACCAGCAAGGATATGATGTAAAAGAACTGAATATAAAGACTGGGCTGACGAGGAAGTGGAAACAGGTGAGTGATTACCAACTGGCGACAGATGCAGATGGCCATGGCAGACTGACTGAAAAACTACTGAGCTGAGGGCAGGTGAATAGTGGCACAAGGAACACAAAGAAGAATGCATTAATCTAGAACACAAGGAGCAAAACTATACAACATAATAACATGAAAACAAAGAACAAACTAAGCACAAGGATCACAAAAGAAGAAAATAACACAAAATACCCAAATCCTGACAACAACGTCTGGATGTTGCGTGAGGTTGCTGTTATGTGACTGAAGGAGAGCAGCTCAAAACAATTGTAACTACAGCAAATTCAGAGGTATGTTTGGTAGGCATCATTAAAGTTGTTCAAATTATGGTTTAATTTAGATTTTGCACTTGATCTGCAGTACATTTGTTGCTCATATATGTTAGATAAGAAGTAAGATTTTCTCTGTGAATACCACTGAGAATCTGTTCAGTCAAAATAAAACACCTTATACAGACGTTTAATTGGATATAACTGCATCAATAGTGACACTATTTATGTTAAATAACTAAGACTATCACTGCAGCACAGCAGTTTATTCCTGTGGTTGTTTAAAGTGCTTTATAAATAAAATTGAATGGTATGGTATGAAATAGAATGGTATTGTACAGTATCAAATGGTGGCCTGTGGGTCAGATGGGGGACCCAACACATTCTCATGGCTGTATTTGTGCTGCTATGGGTTCTTTCCAAAATGCCAATGAGGGAAGGATTTTTTTATTTAAGTATTGAATTTTAATAATATTGTAATGAACCATTATGGACTATTGCTAGGTGCTGCTGTACGGTTACTGTTTCTTTAAGTTAGGTTGTTTTGGAGTTATACCGGAAGAAATGTTGGGTTGCTTCCGAGGAGGGAGGGGGCGGTTACCAGAATACTGGAGCATTGCTGGTATTCTGTGAGAGCTGTCGTGTTATGTTCGACCTAAATAAATCAGTGTTAGAAGCAAAACCTCTGTCTGGTACTTGGGTGTCATAACGGAACGTTACAATATATTGCTACTTTCAGTGCTTTGATTTGTGTATTAAAGGGCTCTATTATGCTTCCTTGAACAAGTCAGAATAGCTCCTTGAGCTATACAAAATACACAAAATCATTCTCAGTCTGTTTTGAGCTCATTTCAGAATGAGCAGGCTTAATGCTGTCACTATTATGCAAATTAGCTGCTGTTGCCCCCTCCCCGTCCCAACTCTGTTTCCTGTCTTAAAACATAAAAACTCTCTGAAGGATTAAACTCTGCGGATCTGACCCACATTTATATTGTTATTAATTCAAACTCTGAGGATTCTGACTTTGGGACAGGGGCACTTAGCATGTCCGAACCAACATTTGTCAAGTAGGAGAGCAGCAATAAAAGGCTCTGAAACCCATCTGGTAGTGGGTCGGGACACTGGCAGTACATGTTCTATATTGCAGCCGACAATAAAACATTTTCCTTTTCCAGCAGACATTGTGAAGCAGTAAAACCAGCAGAACAAACATGATGGTCTTGTTTTAATGAAGTGGGTGGAGCTCCACTTGGGCTGCTGTGAGCAGCTGGGCTCGGCTTGGGGTTGCTAGGTTGTGATGCAACAATCCTGAGGTTTTTGAAACAGGTTGTTTTGCAGACACCAGAAAACAATTACTTATTGTCAAAAAACAGCTGGATGTTTTTTTTGTTTGTTTCTACAATCATTCACCCATTCATCCACACATTCATACACTGACAGTGTTAAGCTACATTGTAGCCACTGGTGCCTTGGGGTGGGCTGACAGAAGTGAGGCTGCCATCACACCGGCAACACCAAGCCCTCTGACCACCACCAGTAGGCAAGGAGGGTGAAGTGACTTGCCCAACAGCTGAGACTGACAGAGCAGGGGCTCGAACCAGCAATCCTCCGGTTACAGGAGAACCTATACCTCCTGAGCAACTGCCGCCCCAAATCTGCTACCAAAATTAAGGTACAACACTTGATGAAGCCATGGCTGCACTGGAAAAACATTTTGTCCCCAAAGCTAATGTGTTCAATGTGTTGATGAAATTGTGAGTCAATAGATTGCCGGGCTCAGGGCATTAGCGTCGCCATGTTGTTTGGGCCGATACAAAATAAACTGATAAGAGATCAGCTCACTTCTAACATTTATCTCAGTGCTGTGAAAGATAAGTTACTGCTTTAGGAAGACCTCACACTGGACAGTCACAACTGCACTGATACAGGAAGTAGCTGCTGCAAATGCTTGTTTAAAGGGAAAAGAGGGGTGTGATTAGCTCAAGCACATGGAGCTCCACCCCTTGTTGTTCTTGTTGTTAAACAGGCAAGTCATAAAAACGTCACTGCTTCTGATGTGGACTAGATAAACACCATGCTAATGATAAAAACCGTCTTGCTGCTAATGTAAACTGTAATAACCGCAAGAAAGTAGGATAGCAGTACTGTGTGTGAATGATGTTATGTTGATGGCTGCAGCATTTGTTGCTGCTTGTCCTTTGTTGGAATAGGTTCCATGTGAGGCCCCTAAAATAGCTGGCAACCAGCAGTCCAATCCCCTCACCTCTGTTGGTAGATCAAGAGATAAACACCTTTCCCAACCTCCAGATGATTTGCCACCATCTGAGCCAGTAACTCTCCAGAACCCAACTACTCTTCACAGACAGGGCTGTAGCTACCATTGAGGACACCGAGGTCCGGACCTCAGTATTTTTCTGCTGTGTATATTATTAAAAAAAATTAATCAAAACAACGCTTTTGAACGGAGTGGTTCTCTGCATAGCTCCACCAGTTTACTGTAGGAGGCGCTGCAACTGTGTACAGCTGCAGCCAAACTCAATGTCTACGAAGAAGAGCGCAACTTTGCTACCTTACTGCTAAAATAAAGACCAGAAGAAGAAGAATGCCACTTACAGTGAAACACAACTGAGGTAATTTGCTGAAAATATTCTCCTTCAATTCCACAAAGCTGAAGTTAGTTTCCGATTGCAGCTTCCGATTTGGAAAATGGCTAAAGGGCGATTCCACCTAATTTTTCACTACCTTCAGCATCTTTAATCTACTCTACTTAAAAAACTACAACACTTAGACACTTCAAACCTGGACCAAATTATTCTGCACTGATTGCAGAGCATTCAAAGCCAAGTATGTGATCTGTGAAACCTTAATCTAATTTGAGATCAACGAACAGATCGCTGTGGCTTCCACAATATTGCATTCTCTGTACCAGTTTGTTGTGGTGAAGAAGGAGCTGAGCTGCAAGGCAAAATTCTCTTTTGAGTTTTGCCTTTTCGATCTACATTCCTGCCTTCACCTATAGTCATGAATTTGGGTAGTGACCAAAAAAAATTAGATGGGGGGAGGGTTGAATGGAGTTTTCTTCACAGGGTAGCTGTGCTCTCCCTTAGAGATAGGGTGAGATGTTAAGTTATATGGCAGGGACTCATAGTAGACTAAAAATAAATTGTTCAATCTGTCATGTAAATGTATGTTTTCTATTAACACACATTTTGAATTGTGCATTCAATAATAAGGAGGATTCAAAACACTGACTTTCAAACGGAACACTAAATAACCAATGCAAACAATTAACTGGACTAATTTTACAATCTTAAAAAAATCACTCTAGGTTTCACTGAGGGATGAATAATAAACTGAATGTGAACCATATCGTTCCTCTCTGAACTTCTTGTCATGTTTACGTATTTTAATTTAATATCCAGTTTTTGTAGCTTTTACTTCAGTGTTGGTTTTCTCATAAATAAATAAATAAAGCAAGCATTGATTCAGTGTTTGTCAAATCCTTTGTGTGTGTGTGTGTGTGTGTAAAAACAGACAGAGCTGAGCTTAGCACAAGGATGATAGAGAGAGGAGAGAGAGATCACAGCTATTGATTTTCTTACTTTTAGAGGTGGTGAGAAGGCAGGCTGGGATTTACCTGGTGGGAGAAGAGAAGGAAAGTGAGAGAAAATGTTGTTAGAAAACAATGAACACCAACATCAAGTGGAAGTGCTTGCTGTGGGGTCCAACAGTGACAGCTGAATTATAGATTTCTGTATTGTAGAGGACAGAAAGAGAGGGTGAGAATCAGCTGGGCTCAGCTCTACTACTACACTAACAACACACACAGTCATCACAGCGTTCACTTTAATGTTCTTAAATTATTTTGAGCGTGTGTGTGTGTGTATTGGAAGAGTAAAAGTAGAGAAAATGTTGGCATTTCTGTACAGGAACATTTAGGATGGACAGTACAGTTTGATTCGAGAGACAGGGTTATGATGTTGAAACACAGAAACACTTGGATTTTTAAATGATGGTTGAGTGACAAATTATGATTTTACAGAGATAAATTCACAATTTGTAAAAACAATAAAACCTTGTAAGGTTGAAATGTCGAGCAAACATTATCTAATAGTGTGAAGGCTGCCTCATCATTTACACTTTTAGATAATGTTATCCTTGTATTTATTTATATTTTCTGTACATTTTTTGAATCTAACTACTTTGTGCATTTTAGTCAATCATGTCAAAATGTTCAACTCATTTAGGAGATGTGTGCTTTATGACTTTTGTTTTTATAACATTTATGCTTTTTAAAATGTGTAAACTTATTTACAGATATTTTCACCATAGGAAGAGAGCTCTTCAATTCCTTCAAAAACAATGGAGTCAAAAACAAAAAATCTAGCTTTCATCTAGCCTGGGGTGTCACAAGGTTTTAAGGACAAGGGGGGCTTAGCCCCCAGGAGATGCACAGGATGTGAGCAAACGTAGTGGGGGAGAACAAAATTTCTCAAACAGCTAACAAAACCTGAGTTGCTTTTCCACATTTTTGGACACATTTAACAGATACCTTACTGTGTAAACGTTTTAAGCAACCAATTATATTTTTATTCAGAACATCAACAAACAGGAAATATGTTTAC
>NC_051435.1:31256180-31262624 GCF_001649575.2 Kryptolebias marmoratus | reverse complement strand
AAAAAAAAAAAAAAAAAATTGACACCAAAATTATTTAGGGGGGCTTGAAAACATTTTAGGGGGGCTGAAGCCCCCCTAAAACAGGCCTAGTGACGCCACTGCATCGTGCCTTCTACCACTTTAAGCTACTTTTCTGCTTTTTGCTAGCATTTTGCTGCATTTGCCAAGCTTTTTGCTACTTTTATCTTTTATCTCGCCCTTTGTGACTTTGAGCTTCTAATTACTATTTTGATACTGTTGAGGTGGACAAAACCAAAGTTTCGCTTAAACAGCATTTTAATCATAAGAAGAGCAGCAGTTCTGCATATAATCTAAATGTTGTGGAATATAGGGGCTTTTATTTATTCTCCCATGCTTTATTTAACATTTGATTATTATATCTTTATCTGATTTGTGTTTATCACCATTTTATATTTAGCCACCATTTTAAAAGGTTTAATAAGTAGTTGTTTAGTTTATCTGGAAAGAGAGAGATAGGTGTTAGACACCCTGGAATGTGAGCCACGGACGTGCCAGCCAGGAAGGGGGAAGGAGTTGCCCTTTGACCTCCAGAGAAGGGAGGCAGTGATCCACCCCTGGAGGAGGGGGGAGCTCAAGTAGTAAAAACCAGAGAACATTCTTTGTTTCCTCAGACGATCTTTGGGGCACTTTGCTGACACTTTGAGGTGATGTGTTTTCACACATTTTATTTGAGGATTGTCTCCCAAATGCATTTGGTTTTATTTTTGTAATAACTGGTGTTTTCTCTCTGCTTTTGTTAAAATAAAATTTAAATTTAAGGTATTGTCTCCTCCCGGTCTCTTCCCATCAACCAAATCGGGTGAGGCAAAGGAGGAGGAATGCAGGTGAAAATCCTTACCTAAACAATACCTTTGGCTTATAGCCTTTTAGCTTTAACAATTCAGTTTCAGGTTCTTCAGTAAATTTCTACAGTCATTCAGCCCTCATCATTCACACTGCATTTTTTCATTTTGTGATTTGTTCTTTTTTATCACGTTTTCTCAGGTGTGCTGAAACCCCGATAAAGTCTTCATTAGAAATTACTGATATGAGTTTGAGTGTTTAGAGCAGGAGCGACAGACTCAGTAACACGAAATAGCCAAAAAAGGGCCAATCTCAATCAATATTCATTGAAAAATAAATACATAAATCAACCTTGGTTTTAGATGTGATGTCAAACCATTCACAAAGAAATATGAACTACCTTCTCCCAGTTATGAATTATATAGAATTTAGAACAAACATACTTTGCTGAAAAATGAAAAATAGGTTAAACTTAAAAAGACATCATTAGCATGCATTTCTTATGCCTTGCTCTTTACCATCAGCTTTTAAATGATTTTTCTTAGTAAAAAATTTGATTGCAATCCATTAAAACAGCTAAAATGCCATCAACAAAACTCAGATCATACAGCTACAAATATTTAACTTTGAAACAAGAAGAAAGTAAGAAAAAAAATTGATGACATACATTAAAACAGGCTTTCTGTTACTCAAATGTACAATAACTCAAGTCATATATCCAATATAGTTTCTTGGCTGCAAGTTTATTAACAAGAGTTTAATCAGTCCCATTTGATGTTTTCTGTTGCTCTTTCCACATCAAGATCAAAGGTTACTGAGAAATTAAAACTTAATTCCCTTGGCTTCAAAATAACTGTCACAAGAAGACTTCACTAAAAAAGGTAAAGTTTTTTTAAGCAAAATAAGAAGTGATAGAGACTCGATCTGTCACAGACTGGAGGGCCAGATCTAATCAAAAATTAAATGTTATGCTGAGGGCCAGATAAAACGTTGACAATGGTTGGATCTGGCCGGCGGGCCTTGAGTTTGACACATGTGGTTTAGAGGATGTTATGCTGCATGTTGACTAAGTTAGATCAAGTCTACAACTCTTGTAAAATATGTGCATTTGCCAAAGCTCCACACATGAGGTGCATTTAGAACAGGCATGTGCCAGTACTCTGACAATGATTGTGCACCCACATAAATGAATGTAGGTTTGTTTTTGCATCAATGTTTCATATTGGTTATTATATTGTTTACAAACCATTACTGGATTTTTGAGAATTCACTTAATGATGTCCAGTACTGTTTACTGTAATAAAAAGATCTGTGTTCTGTATGGCTGTATATTACTGTAACTTTACCCTTCTGTTTCCTTCAGGTCAAATTGACGCAAAGTTACAAGGTCTTCTGTACCTCTCTCTAGCTCTCTCTCTTTTGAGGGCTCCAGAAGTGTAGTAGAAGGCTATTTATGCTACTTTTTAAAAACATTGTATGTATTTTGCATATTCATTTGAGTAAGTACTCTATTCAGCTATTCAGTCTTTGCAAATGCAAATAATGGAAGTGAATTTTACAAACAGTTAAAATTTGGTGTGGTAGTAGCTGAGAGTCATTCACAACACACACTGACATTGCTAACAGATCATGTGAGATATCATAGAGGATTGTGCACAATCTTATTTTGGAGTTTTAGGCAAAATGGCTACAACATAAGATGATCTTAGTTTAAAACTCTGGCTTAAAAGGCAGCTGGTGATATGCATTCTTTGAAGAAATGTGAGGCCTTTAATTTGTTTAAAACATTTTTTAGATCAGTTTTTTTTCTTTAAAACACTTTTGCTTTGAGAAAACTACATGTTACAAATCAAATTAATTTGCTGTTATTTAGCAAAGATTTGTAAATGACTACATTGATTTGTGCCATCTATCACAATTAATTTTTTGTCACATACAACCTAAATACCTTCATATCTCTTTAAAAAAGCATTAATAAAAACACTGTTTTGAACGAAGCAGTCAGTAAGTCACCTCATCTCAGAGTAAAGAGCAATGATTCAGTTTTCTAGTTGGTAAAGTTCTGTTTGCCAATAATGTAATAATTAATGCAGATGTATGTTTTCAAGTTGACATCAATGTCAACAAAATGCAAAACTCAGTATCTTCTTAGACTCCAATCACTGACGCTCCAGCCTGGGATTTTCTGTTACTGTTAATCTTACTGTTCATGTGAGTGGTTGTGTGTGGAGCAGCAGGATAGCAGGCAACGTCGCCTGAGGATAAAATATGGGAGAAGAGATAAGAGTCTCACACAAATACACTTGGATTAGACACAACATTCTGCTACTTTCAAAGCATCATGTTGATTCACAGTATATATTGCATTTACACTGTACATATGAGGTGTGTTAGAAGTAAAACTACATGTGACATGTTTTACAGTATAATCATATGACAGTCAAAGTAGTTGAGTTGTTTTACAGTGAAAATATATTAAAGTAAAACTAGCTGTAAGGTGTTTTACAGAATGACTATATTGCTGTAAAAAAGCAGAATATTGCATACCTTGTCGAGTGAATTAGGATTATCATAAGATTTTTTTAGAAAATACAATCTGATGCTGTTATGCTCAAAGGCTTTTGGTTATTCGGTTTTATTTTTCTTCCTTCGGTGACTGTAAATTTTGGTGGTTCTGTTGGGTTTCTTTGTGTTGGTGCTTTGTTGTTTGGTATCATTTGCTGCCGAAGGCCAAGTGACGATAATGATTTTGATGGTTTCTGTCTGTCTGTGCACGTATTTGTTTTTCTGTACATTAGCAAAATATTTTGTAAACCAATAGACTAATTTGAATGAAACGCTATTAAACTAATCATTGGACTCATATATACAACTTATTACATTTTGGAGTCAATCACATTCAAGATGGCTGCCAAAGCTAAGCAACATTATTAAACACAAAAATTCACAGATATTGAGGTACATTTTGTGTGGTAGAATCATTCACATGATATTTTTTGAGCACTAACACATCTCGCAAAATTTACAATATCACACGAGATCACACCTGATGTCATATACAAGGTTTCACCTATATGACTACACCTGCATCATTTCTCACCATACATGATGAGTCTAAACCTCTGGCATTAAAGGCAGTGGGTGGTATGCATTCCTTCAAGGAATTTTAAGTTTAAGGCCTTGTATTTAGTCTCTAAATTTTTATAGTTTCAGATTTTCAAGTACTTGCTGAGCTAAAAAAGTAAAATCAAAGTAATCATAAAGACTTTACCGTATTCTCTTGATCCACAAATATTGTTCTCTATAGAACTATAATTAGATGTTGATAAACCACCGGCTACACTGAGACAGCTTTGTGCTTGCAGTGCTCCTTTTACAGAGGAGGGCTATGTTGACGTGCAGTGGTTAGCGTTGTTGCCTCACAGGTTGCAGGTTGCCTCCCACCTGGGTCTTTCTGTACTAAGTTTACATGTTCTCCCTGTGCATGCGTCGGTTTTTTCCAGGTGCTCCGATTTCCTTCCACAGATTAAAAACATGCATTTTGGTAAGTTTAAATTGTCCCTAGGTTTAAGCGAGTAATTGGTTGTTTGTCTCTATGATGTACTTGCGACCTGTCCTGGATATACCTCTCTTCTCACATATTGACCGCTGGAGATAAGCACCAGCTTCCTCATGACCTGGAAAATGAAAAATTGGGTTGAAAAAAAAGGATGGATGGGTTATTTTGAACAAAGTGCAAAAAAAACAGCACCTGCTGAATAGGTCTGCTGTTCCATCCTACCAAGTGAGCTGCACAATCATCTAATAGTTTTTTTTGTTTTTTAATTTAGATTATTGTGTGTGACAGCTGATATTTAGGTCTACAATGTAGCACGCACAATGGTGTGATTATTTTTTTAAAAATCACGTCATTGCACTTTTAAAATTTTATCAAAAATATGTGGCTTAAAAAAAAATAAAAAAGGAACAAAACTTTCCCAGTGTTGCAACATCTGAAATCTATCTGACTTCTGCATCCGCTTCACAAGTGAAGCTTGCTTTCAACAACTTAGATAAAACGTTTCTCCTTCCCAAAGAACAACCATCATCCTCTAACCCTTTTGAATCAACAGTTCTTCCTTTGTATATTTTGGGTCACATCCCATTAATTACCCCTTCACCACACACACACCCACACACAAAGGCTAGTTATCCTGGTGCTATCGTTTTTACAGTCTTGTAGTTGTTTTAAAATAATATTGGCAGACTGACGAATTCTGGCTGATCAGGTGGCCAAATGCAACATGCGGCATTAGGAACACATAAGTTGTTTGGCTAAAAAAAAGCAACAAACTAAACAAATAGTTTTATGCAAAAGCACAAAGATTTAAAATCAGCCACTGTATTGTTTTGCTGTTAGCTCACATTAGAATGACATTTTAGAGTTTGAGTTGTTATATTAGGGATAGAATGATCTTAGTATAGAGGTCAGCCCAAGCATTTAGACTTGACAAAATTTAACACTAAACACAGGGTTTTTAGCAGAACAATGATTGATAATTTGGTAGAAGAATTTTACAGAAAGTTTTATTGGTGCGTGATTGACTGGGACCGCATGAAAATATGACAACCTGAATAACTCAGTCAGATCAAAGCAGAAAGGAAAAGTGTTTGTGCCTCACTTCAGCAAACTTTTCCTCATAAAAAAAAACATCAGGAGAAAGGAGACATGAGTATAATAAAGACTCTGCAGCTTTAAGCATGGAATAAGATGTTCTATTGTAAAGAAATAATAAAGCATGCTTAAGTCGGTTATAGTGAAGTGTTACCATGACAACCCCACTCTGAGGTTAACTGCTGAAGCAGCAGAATGAAGGCTAAAGAAGTTCCAGTGGAAAAAACTAAAGTCTTTGTCAAGAAAACAGCAGATACAATACCAATGTACTGATCAGCATCATCATCAGTAAATCAAATAAATAAAGAATACGCATAATATTTATACATAATGTTTAATGTAATAATTATCAAATATAAAGTTTAGAATTTTAGGTGTATATCTGAAGCTTTTTTTTTTTTTTTACCAAAAAAAAGGACTTAACTTTCTTTTGTTTACATGATGGTCAGAGCATGAAGAGCACTTTTTTCTCTTACTTTTTTGGTTTTTAGTCAGTTTAGTATTGAGAGATCTTGTGTGATCTGTTAACAATCAGAGTATGTGATGGGGATGACTTTCAGCTATGACCACAACACATTTCTGTTTTGGCTAAGGCCAATTACCTGTGACAGTCCTTTTGAATTGGATTAACTCCAAAAGTTGTAGATGTACACATAGTGATTACTTTTGGGAAATTCAATTAAAAATAATCTGATGGTTCATAAAATATTTTACTCACAGGTTGTCATTAAGAAAGACGACTAGTTTCTGCCAATCAGAGCAGTTCGATCCCAGCTTATAATGCCACCTGCTGAGGTGTCCTTAGGTGAGCCACTGAACTCCAGGTTATCTATTCCATTCCATTCCATCCTCTTCCGCTTATCCGGGGTTGGGTCGCGGGGGTAGCAGCCTAAGCAGGGAGACCCAGACTTTCCTCTCCCCAGCCACTTGGGCCAGCTCCTCCGGGGGAATCCCAAGGCGTTCCCAGGCCAGCCAAGAAACATAGT
>NC_051435.1:31252078-31255686 GCF_001649575.2 Kryptolebias marmoratus | reverse complement strand
CCATTTGTGAACAAGACCCCGAGATACTTAAACTCCTCCACTTGGGGCAGGACATCTTCCCCGACCCGGAGAAGGCACTCTACCCTTTTCCGGCTCAAGACCATGGCCTCGGATTTGGAGGCACTGATTCTCATCCCAGCCGTTTCACACTCAGCTGCGAACCGCTCCAGCAAGAGCTGTAGATCACGGTCTGATGAAGCCAATAGGACCACATCATCTGCAAAAAGCAGAGATGCAATCCTAAGGCCACCAAAAAGGATCCCCTCGACACCTTGGCTGCGCCTAGAAATTCTGTCTATAAATGTTATGAACAGAATCGGTGACAAAGGGCAACCTTGGCTGAGTCCAACTCTCACCGGAAACGAGTCCAACTTACTGCCGGCAATGCGGACCAAGCTCTGACACCGGTCATATAGGGACCTAACAGCCCCTATTAAATGGCCCGGTTCCCCATACTCCCGGAGCATCCCCCACAAGATTCCCTTAGGGACTTGGTCGAACGCCTTCTCCAAGTCCACAAAACACATGTAGACTGGTTGGGCAAACTCCCATGCAACCTCAGTGACCCTGCTGAGGGTGTAGACCTGGTCCAGTGTTCCACAACCAGGACGAAAACCACACTGCTCTTCCTGAATCCGAGGTTCGACTATCCAACGGACCCTCCTCTCCAGAACCCCCGAATAGACCTTACCAGGGAGGCTTAAGAGTGTGATCCCTCTGTAGTTGGAACACACTCTCCGGTCCCCCTTTTTAAATAAGGGGACCACCACCCCGGTCAGCCAATCCAGGGGAACTGCCACCGATGTCCACGCAATATTGCAGAGTCGTGTTAACCAACACAACCCTACAACATCCAGAGACTTTAGGTTATCCCTGATCTGTTAATTGATATGTGTAAAAATAGGTGAATGTGAGTTGTCAGTGAGACTACAAAAGTGCTATTAAATGCATTTCATTTACAATTTCAAATTCAAAAATACCCAAAGGGAAATTAAATGTTGTTGTAGCTCATAATCCTGGTTTTGTTAAAGAGTTGTTATAGATGCTGATGGCTGTGGGCAGTTAAGATCTCTTGTAGTGGTCTGTCCCGATGTGTCCTCAAAGAGCCTTGCTGGCCTCCTGCAGAGCCACAACAGCCAAGCTCTGGAAACACAGGTTGGTCTTGAAGTCCTGGGTGATCTCCTGGACCAGGTGCTAGAAGTGCAGCTTCTGGATGAGCAGCTCGGTGGACCTCTGGTAGTGGTGGATCTCCCTGAGAGCCACAGTCCCAGGCCTGTAGCAGTGAAGCTTCTCCACTCCACCAGTGGTTGGGGCGCTCTAGCAGGTGACTTTGGTGGTGAGCTGCTTCCTGGGAGCTTTACCTCTGATGGATTTATGGGTGGTCTGCTTGGTTCTGGCCATGACTGGACTTCAGGGTTCTTCACTTTTAACACTTGTTGTGATGGTTACGCATCATACCAAAATGTCCAAAAATAAAAAGGTTTCAGTAAAAATGCTTCCAGCTGCACAGCATCTGATAACAGAGAAAATAATCATCCAAAAAAGTAATTTACATAAAAAAGAGGAATGAAGTGTTCAAAAGCAATATCTCAGAATGAGTGTAACAGAGCTACTCCAACCTGCAGCCACCTTGAGTGGCACAATTCTAGAACTTTACATAATTTACACACACCCACACACACACACTTAACTGACTTTCAGCAGTGGGCAATACTTTATTGATCTTTTAAAGGAAATTACAAAATAATAGTAAGTAATATCTCCACATTTGTTGTAGAAAAATTCCACCCAGCTTAAACCAAATACTGTCACACTGACATGTTTAATGCCAGACTGCTCTATTCCTTCAGTTTTTGCATGAACACATGACATGTTACTTAGAATAACTGAAATTTTAAAAAGTGTTAATGTTGGATTATCTATTACTAGTGAATTAGATTTCTGGAGCCTTTTAAGAAAAAGGTAGAAAAGAAATCATGATCCAAACCAAATAAAGCTAAACTAACTATATGACTGAATTCTGCTGAAAAAAGGAGGCCCGTCTAGCTAACTGTTAGCCTGACCCCTGCATGAGAATGAATCCATGCTTCTACAAACTCTGTTCACAAGACTTCTGTCCGCTACAGGTAAAGTACCAACTACTGATTATTGATTTAAAAAGTCTAAAACTATCTGTAAAAACACTATCAATATTGAGTTCTGTTTTAAAACCTTAAAAATATCATAATAAGCTGCAAATACTTTCTAAGATTAACAGCACACATACAAACCCTGGATGAACAAATTTATCATCTAATTACCGGTACACAAAGCATGTGTGTGTGGGTGTGTGTGTGTGAGTGTTAGAGGTAGACAGAGACATAAACCTATTGGCTCATTGTTCTCTACAGTACCTATTGTACTACTTAGCGTCAGACGCTTCTCACATTATATAATAAATCAGACAGGAAGCAAAGAAAGAGAAAGATTAAGTCAAAAAAATTTTCACAGGCAGAGGAAAAAGAAAATATAGAGGCAATAGAGACAATGGAGAATTGAGTGAATTGTAGTGAAGAGATACAACGCAACATAATAGGTTCAAGATCTCAATATGGAGAGTATATATATATATATATATATAAATGTGTGTGTGAGACATACAATTGCAGTGCTGTTACTTTAAAAAAGGGCAATCTACAAAGGTTTACTAGTATTTTTTTGCTTGTTTTATTGTTTTGTTTTTATTTCTACAGCGCAAAGCATTTTCAATTTACAAGAAAGTCTGGAGAGTTCAAGAGGTCTTTCTCTCTCTCTTTGGAACTTCAAGTCTGCCTGTGTCATTAGTATAATGTATTCACTTCAAAGCCATGATACTTTATGTTGAATTTTAACCAGCTATTTTGTGCAAAATTTATAAAAAAAAAACTATCATGGTTTAGGTAGTGACATATTTTACATCCATTCTGTGCCAGACTTCAGTAGATACAGGCACAACTAAACAACCAAAAGTCCATCAATTATAGTTTGACCAAAGATTTAATTACATAAAAATGAAATTAATCAACCAAAATAACAAACATTTACCTGTATTCATACATGTGCTCAGTTTAAAGTGATCTGACATTCTGTAACATTATGACAGGCCAAAAAATGATTTCCATGAGGTGCCGCATAGGAAAATATTCGAGAATATTTTTATTTCTCTCACACAATTCTTGTTTTATGTATAGTCACAAGATGAGCCGGTAGGATTAAGGAGGTCTTCGAAGTATTCGGCCCACCGACCCACAACGTCCCGAGTCGAGATCAGATGCACACCACCCTCACTATAAACAGTGTTGGTGCTGCACTGCTTTCCCCTCCTGAGACGACGTATGGTGGACCAGAATCACCTCGAAGCCGTACGGAAGTCTTTTTCCATGACCTCTCCAAACTCCTCCCATACCCGAGTTTTTGCCTCAGCGACCACCTGAGCTGCATGCCGCTTGGCCTGCCGGTACCTGTCAGCTGCTTCCGGACTCCCACAGGCCAAAAACGCCCGATAGGACTCCTTCCTCAGCCTGACGGCATCCCTCACCGCCGGTGTCCACCAGCGGGTTCGAGGGTTGCCGCCACGACAGGCACCAACC
>NC_051435.1:31249940-31251270 GCF_001649575.2 Kryptolebias marmoratus | reverse complement strand
GTGCGTTGAGGTGAGCCCGACTATTTCTAGCCGAAACCTCTCAACCTCACACACCAGCTCAGGCTCCTTCCCCACCAGAGAGGTGACATTCCACGTCCAGAGAGCCAGCTTCTGTAGCCGAGGATCAGACCGCCAAGGTCCCTGCCTTCGGCCACCACCCATTCCACATTGCACCCGACCCCTTTGGCCCCTCCCATAAGTGGTGAGCCCATGGGAAGGGGGACCCACGTATCCTCTTCAGGCTGTGCCCGGCCGGGTCCTGGTCGTGGAACACTGGACCAGCTCTATACCCTCAGCAGGGTCCTTGAGGGTGCATGGGAGTTCGCCCAACCAGTCTACATGTGTTTTGTGGACTTGGAGAAGGCGTTCGATCGTGTCCCTTGGTGAATCTCGTGGGGGGTGCTCCGGGAGTATGGGGCCATTTGATAGGGGCTGTTAGGTCCCTATATGACCGGTGTCAGAGCTTGGTCCGCATTGCTGGCAGTAAGTCGGACTTGTTTCCGGTGAGAGTTGGACTCCGCCAAGGTTGCCCTTTGTCACTGATTCTGTTCATAACATTTATGGACAAAATTTCTAGGTGCAGCCAAGGTGTTGAGGGCAGGGGTGGAAATTAGCACCCGCCACCGGCCAAATGCGGGTAAATATTTGAAGTGGCGGGTGAATATGATCAACACACAAGCCACTGCGGCGGGTTGGCAATTTGAACAGAAAAGGTGTTATTTGTCCTCCTGACATATAGGGGGCTGCAATGTGCTCGAGTTTCTGCTAAATGCAAGAAGGAGAAAAGTTTAGCAGACACTCTTTACCAGTTGGTGGTGGTATTGATTCCTTCAGTTGTTTACCAACTACCAATAAAAATCAAGAAGAAGAAGATGACGTCATGACGTCGGTCAGTGTGTGTTCGCGCCTACGGCCGGTGTTCTGGCAATCTGTGCTTCCTTGTCAGATTTTCCTACCGTAGCAGGTCTAAACAGCTATGTCTAACGGTGGGTGCTACCTGTCAAAAACTGCTAAAACTGCATTAAAAGCAGCAAGTGTCTGAAAAACAATACAACTTACATACAAAAACTTACAAAAGCACAAAAAAATACTTCAAAAACACTCCACAGAAATAAATTTCACTTGTTTGAATTTTTTATGTACAGATATGCAACTTTTAATGGTTTAATTTAAAAAAAACCAATAGAATCTAGTTATTTCCATGCAGTGTCCAGAAAGAGGTATTGTTCAGCTTGTAGGGCACCACAACTGCTTCCACCCACCTCCATCATCATCATCATATGAAATAACTTTTTGTCACAACAAAAAATAGTGGCTGGTAAAATATTTG
>NC_051435.1:31242743-31249772 GCF_001649575.2 Kryptolebias marmoratus | reverse complement strand
GTTGAGGGGATCCGTTTTGGTGGCCTTAGGATCGCATATCTGTTTTTTGCAGATGATGTGGTCCTATTGGCTTCATCAGACCGTGATCTACAGCTCTCGCTGGAGCGGTTCGCAGCCAAGTGTGAAACGGCCGGGATGAGGATCAGTGCCTCCAAACCTAAGGCCATGGTCTTGAGCCGGAAAAGGGTAGAGTGCCTCCTCCACGTCGAAAGGAACCAGTTGAGGTGGCTCGGGCATCTGGTGAGGATGCCTCCTGGACGCCTCCCTGGTGAGGTATTCCGGGCACGTCCCACTGGGAGGAGGCCCAGGGGAAGACCCAGGACACGATGGAGGGACTATGTTTCCCGGCTGGCCTGGGAACGCCTTGGGTTTCCCCCAGAGGAGCTGCCCCAAGAGGATGGGGACAAGGAAGTCTGGGTCTCCCTGCTTAGGCTGCTACCCCCGCGACCCGACCCCGGATAAGCGGAAGAGAATGGATGGATGTATTGTCACAGTTCCAACCCTCTATCCAGGCTTAGGACTGGCAAAAGTGACCCAAGAGAAACATTCAATGTTATTTTAGTGCAGTAATTTATTTTTAGACCAAGAACGTTTTACATTTGCATCCTGCCATGAATTGAGTAATGGAAGTGACAGCTTTGCACATGTGGGATTGATTTAGGGTCTGGATGCAGTGGGGTGAACCTCTCCTGCTCTGTCTGCAGCTGGAGGGACGCTGCAGGAGGACTGAGCCGTCTTTGAGTGCTTTGGGGCAGGGGAGGGGTTGCTCATTGGAAAGAACGATACTTCATGTCAGTCTTCCAAAAGTGTCCAATAATATCATAAAAAGTTACTACATTTGTTGCTACTCAGTTCTTTTAAAAATAATCGCTAGAGGAGTCTGAAAATTTATGTGAGTGACCATGGCAGAGGACATGTCCTGGGGAACTCACATTGCCTCCACAGTTGGAAAGGCCCAGCAACGCCTTTTCTACCTGAGGAAGCTGAGGAACTACCACATACCGAGACCACTGCTGGTGAACTTCTACAACTGCGTCATCAGCAGTGTTCTGACATATTGGTTCCTGGTGTGGTTCTCAAGCTCCTACAAAAGCAGATCAGCATGCACTCCTACAGAGAGTGCAGAACATCCTGCGAGACTGCCACCATCCTCCCTTGTTTCAATGACTACCCTCTGGTAGAAGGTACAGGTCTCTATAGAGTCAGACTAAAAGACTGGCCAATAGCTTATACACCCAGGCTATAAGACTTTTGAATTTGTAGGGCTATTGAGAAATATTATTGTTTACATGAGGGTTGTTTAATTGATGGGGCTATTTACTATTTATTTATTATAGTGGGGTTGGGTACTGTTTACTTAATCACATTTTTGAAGATGCGTGTGTGCAAGCACTGCTGTCATTTTTACCTTTTTTTCTGCACTTTTCTTGGAATCTGCTACTACTATTGAGTGTTGTACTCCAAACAAAATTTCATTGCCTTTTTTTGACAATGACAATAAACTCTTGAACTTGAACTTGAAAACCCTCCTATCTCCAGTGACATTGTGCTAGAGGCGGTTGATACCCTGGACAGGTTGCCAGTCCACCTCAGGGACACATAGGAACAAACAAGACTTACAACTATTCATGTTCTTACTTAAACCTAGTGACAGTTTAGATATATCAATTACCCTAACATGCATACTTCTGGTCTGTGTGAGGAAACTAGAGTACTTGGAGAAAACCCTTGTCTGTATGTAATTAAATGATTAGTGGTTAAATATTTTGGCATTTTTGAAAATATCAGACATGATATTCATTGCTCTAAACACTATACTTAAAGTTTAGTGTGCATAAACATTTCTGTAAAGTATTTTGAAGCAACAACTTAGTTATCTGATAAAATTTGATTCAGAAAACTGTGGTTTGATAAAAGGTTGATAAAAGTTTAAATAATTGCATATAATGTTAATATATATTTTTCAACTACAATAGCCAATACTACCATAAAATATGAATAGTGAGTCTGTTTTCAAAGACAAGTGTACCCAACTTAACTTTCAATGAAGCTGAGGGTGGAACAATGGAGACAAGGTAGACTGTAAAAGAAATAGTTCAGCTATAAAAAGGGGGTTGTAGGTAATTTTGTTTGCATGGACCACTATATTTTTTTGTGATTGGAACTGTTTTAAAATGACAGCAATCTACTTAGGTGACAAGGCTCGGTGTACTTGGATTCAGCGCAGATAGACACAGGCAAAGGTTTAAGATGTTTATTGTAGCTTTTAGGCAACAAGGAAGCAAGTTCCCAGGACAACACTCTCTACGTGCAGCAAAGGGAGTCTCGGGGCAGGTAAGACCACCGACGGTCGTGAGTGGAGAAGGGTGAAGACTAATGGGAGAGTCCAGGAACAGGCAAGGGGTCAAAGCTGGGAGGTCAGAGGTCAGAAGCCAAATCCAGATAGATACGAACCAGTAGGCGAAGTCCGGGGTAAAGAAACAAGGTCGGTTACCAGTGGTCAGAGTCCGAGACAGTATCAGGCAAGGATCGATAGTTGGTGGTCAAGCAAGGGTTCAGTAACGAGAAGACAGTTATGGGCTGAGAAAAAATGCTGGACATTTACTGGGTAAAACTGTTCAATAATTTGGCACTGACTTGTGGGGCTTTCAGACGGGCCCTAACAGTCCCGGCTCCACCCTTACAAAAAAATCCCATGAAAATCTCATGTGACTTTCACATGAGATCACATGTGATCACATGGGAATCACATGTGATTCCCACATTAGCACATGTGAAAACGTGATTTTTTGTGGATTATGTGAACCACATGTGGAAAATGAGAATCACATGTGATTCCCATGTGATCACATGTGAATTTCGTGGGATTTTTTTGTAAGGGCACTCTACTCGGCTCGCTTTGCAAGCATTCACATCTGCATTTTTTTGCAATCGGTCCCTGCTTTTTCGGTACCTGCTTCGGAGTCGGGCCAGCCGGGCTGGCCCTGCTCCGTGGGCGGCGCAAGCTTAGCTTCTGTTCACTCATTGGTCGTGGGTGTGACCAGAAACAACAGCGTTAGCTTACCCTGCAACGTTTATGCTGTCTGTCCCCCAGCTGAAGGCGCTGTAAAGCCTGAAATCTCCAGCGGATAACAGCTGTCCGACTCCGCTCAACAATTGCGGCATCCAGAGCATTTCTTTTACTGCGCCTCTCTTCCTGAAGTCTCAGGAGAATCCCCATAAGTTTAAAAAACAGCAACAACACAGGGCCAGCGCTGTCCATAGCGCTTTCGTTGTTTATACAACTTGCGCTAAGTTTCGGTAGGGCCCTCCCACGCGCCGTGGCCCCGCCCCCCGCAACACGAGGAGGCGTTCCTCTGCTACCGACCAAACTGGCCCATGTGAACGCGATGCATTCTTTATCGAGCCGAGTAGAGCCGAGTAGAGCCGAGTAGAGCCGGACTTCTGAATTAGGGTCCGTGTGAAAGAGGCATTGGTGTGGAGGAAGAGCTTAAGTAGGGCCAGAAACAGGTGGAGAAGATCAGTGACATGGAACCAGGAGGCGTGGCAGGAACAGAGAGGCTGTGGAAAATTACTGTGACATGGAACAGAGAGGCTGTGACATGGAAGCAACAGGCGTGGCAGGAACAGTGGAACTGTGACATTAGGTCTTCACTGTGTTTGGAATGCCCTCCACGTTGATGTTGGTCTTTTGGTTACACCCTTCTTCATTGGTCACCACAGCAAGTGAACTTCGCATGGAAATTTGGCAATTATTTTATACCAGATGCCCTTCCTGACACAACCTGGGCTTAAATCTGCTGCTTGGATTACCAGATTGCTCACTGACTACCGAACTACCACAGCCCAACCTACACTCTATATACAGTACTTTAATATTCTCACTCGTACACTGATAAGCTTATTGGTGGAGGTGGAATGGGGGGCTGCGACTTGAATCCCTAGTCTTCCACTTGGCCTTTCAATGAGCCAAAGATATGCAGTTTGAAAGCAACTGGGACACAACCAGACATAAGAGGAAATATACTGTCTGGCCAAAAAAAAAGTTGCCACCAAAAAAAAAAGGTTACACTATCTAATACTTTGTTGGACCGCATTTAGCTTTGTTTCTATAAGCTTCTGTAATGTCACAAGATTTATTTCCATCCAGTGTTGCAATAATTTTTCACCAAGATCTTGCATTGATGATGGTAGAGTCTGACCTCTGCACAAAACCTTCTCCAGCACATCCCAAAGATTCTCAATGGGGTTGAGGTCTGGACTAAGTGGTGGCCAATCCATGTGTGAAAATGATGTCTCATGCTCCCTGAACCACTCTTTTACAATTCGAGCCCGATAAATCCTGCCATTGTCATCTTGGAATATGCCTGCGCAATCAGGAAAGAAAAAAATCCATTGATGGAATAACCTGTTCATTCAGTATATTCAGGTAGTCAGCTGAGCTCATTCTTTGAGCACATACTGTTGCTGAACCTAGACCTGACCAACTGCAGCAACCGCAGATCATAGCACTGCCCCCACAGGCTTGTACAGTAGGCAACACTTCACCTGCCTCTCTTCTTACACTGATGCACCCATCACTCTGGAACAGGGTAAATCTGGACTCATCAGACCACATGACCTTCTTCCATTGCTCCAGAGACCCCCTAGCAAACTGAAGCCTTTTTTTCCAGTTAGCCTCACTGATTAGTGATTTTCTTAAGACTACAGAGCTGTTCAGTCTCAATCCCTTGAGTTCCCTTCGCATTGTGCATGTGGAAATGCTCTTACTTTCACTATTAACGTAGCCCGGAATTCTACTGCTGTTTTTCTTCAAATTGATTTTACCAAACTTTTAAGTAATCGCCAATCAAGATCATTCAGGATTTTTTTTCCAGCCACATTTCTTCCTCGAGGACGATGGGTCCCCACTATCTTCCCAGTTTTTAATAATGTGTTGGACAGTTTTTAACCCAATTTTAGCCAACTCAATTTTTCTGCAATGTCCTTAGATGTTTTCTCTGCTTGATGCATGCCAATGATTTGACCTTTCTCAAACAGACTGACATCTTTAACACAATCACGGGATGTGTCTTTCAACATGGTTGTTTAAGAAATGAGAAGCAACTTATTGCACCAGTTGGGCTTAAATAACTTGTTGCCAGCTGAAACATAATCGCCTATGCTGTAATTATCCAATAGAAGGCTCGTACCTATTTGCTTAGTTAAATATATTTGGTGACATTTTTTTTGACCAGGCAGTATATAAACTGATTTGAAACCTGGTTCAAATATAAGAATGAAGAAGGAACAAGAAAACCACCATTACTCCATATACTGGATGGACTTACAGCATTTTTAAACTTTTCTGGATAAAGTATTTTCACTTTTGGATTGTTAAATCAGAATCAGAATCACTTTATTGCCATTGCCAGTAAACAAGTTACAGGCTAGGAAATCGTTTTGATGTACTAGTGCAAATAAAACAAATACAAATGAATAAGTAAACATGAAAAAAAGAAATAAATTAATTAAAGTGTACATGTGCATTATGGCAGGTGGATAAAGTGGCTGTGTCATACTAGAGTCAATTATCTGTTGTTCAGCAGTTTAGTGGCAGAGGGAAAGAAGCTGTTCATGTGGCGGGAAGTTCTGGTCCGGATGGACCAGAGTCTTTTGCCTGAGGGGAGAGGATTAAACAGGCTGTGTCCAGGGTGGGAGGGGTCAGCTGGAATTCGACCTGCTCGTCCTAAAGTCCTGGAGGAGTACAGGTCCTGTACGGGTCGGAGGTTGCAGCCGATCACCCTCTTGGCGGAGCGCACAACGCATTGCAGTCTCTGTTTGTCCCTGCTCGTGGCCCCAGTGTACCACACGGTGATGGAGGTGGTGAGGATGGACTCAATGACAGCTGTGTAAAACTTTACCATCAGCTCAGTTGGCATTTTGAGTTTCCTCAGCTGTCGTAAGAAGAACATCCTCTGCTGGGTTTTTTGATGATGGAGCTGATGGTGGCCTCCCACTTGAGGTCCTGAGTGATGGTGATACCCAGGAAGCGGAAGGAGTCCACGGTGGCGATGGTGAGGTCCTTGATAACAAGAGGGCGTGGTCGGTCTGTGGCTTTTCTGAAGTCCACAATTAACTCCACCGTCTTCTGGGTGTTAAGCTCCAGGTTGTTTGAGTTGCACCAAGACACCAGCCGATCCACCTCCGTCCGGTAAGCAGACTCATCCCCGTCCGAGATCAGACCGATGACGGTGGTGTCGTCCGCAAACTTAATCAGTTTAACAAACTCATGGCTGGAGGTGCAGCAGTTGGTGTAGAGGAAGAAGAGCAGAGGTGAAAGTACACAGCCCTGGGGGGAACCGGTGCTGATGGTCCGAGTCTCCAAGATGGTCGTCCCCAGCCGCACGTACTGCCTCCTATCACTTAGGAAGTTGGTGATCCACCTGCAGATGGAGTCTGGCACACTGAGCTGAGAGAGCTTATCTTGGAGCAGGAGTGGCAAGATTGTGTTGAATGCGGAGCTGAAGTCCACAAACGGGATCCTGGCGTAGGCTTTTGGGGTGTCCAGATGTTGCAGGATGAAATGGTGGGCCAGGTTAATAGCATCGTCTACAGACCTGTTAGCTCTGTAGGCGAATTGCAGCGGGTCTAGGGAAGGGGCGGTGATGGTCTTGAGATGGGAGAGGACCAGTCGCTCAAATGTCTTCATGACTACAGGGGTCAGAGCCACAGGCCTATAGTCATTAAGACCAGTAATCTGAGGCTTCTTGGGGATGGGAATGATGATGGAGGATTTGAAGCAGGCTGGCACATGACACAACCCCAGGGAGGTGTTGAAGATGTCTGTGAAGATGGGAGTGAGCTCATCTGCGCAGTGTCTCAGGGTGGAGGGGGAGACACCATCTGGACACGGAGCCTTACGGAGGTTCAGCTTGCTGAAGAGATTGTGCACATCCTGCTCCTGGATAGTGAGGGGGCCGCGGGAGGGGGCTGAGACCACAGTGTGCTGTAATGGAGTGGCGTGATTGTTGGTGACTGGAAGGGTTT
>NC_051435.1:31222096-31242195 GCF_001649575.2 Kryptolebias marmoratus | reverse complement strand
GAGCTTCAGCCTCTGCCTGTAAGCTGGTATCAGGTGAACCAGGATGTGGTCTGAAAGTCCCAGAGCTGGGCGCGGGACCGCCCGGTATGCTCCACTCACAGTGGTGTAGCAGTGATCCAAGGTGTTCTCTGCTCTGGTTGGACATTTAATAAACTGTCTGTATTTGGGTAATTCCTGGCACAGATTACATTTGTTAAAGTCACCCAGAATTATGACTAAGGAGTCCAGAAAAGTTCGCTCCACGCACGTAATCTGGGTCGCGAGCGCATGCTGAGCTTCATTAACATTTGCGTCCGGCGGGATGTAGACGGCGGCAAGGATAAATGAAGTGAACTCAAGCGGAGAGTAAAAAGGCTTACAGATATTCCAGAGCAGTTGAACAGTGTTGGGAGATCACAGTCACATCGTTGCACCAAGCATTGTTGATGAAGAAGCATACCCCTCCACCTTTACTCTTCCCGGTGCACTCCAAGTCTCGGTTCGCACGGAACAGCTGAAATCCGTCCAGGTGTAGCACAGAGTCTGGTATCTGGCCACAGAGCCAAGTCTCCATAAGGCATAGCACACATGAGGAGGAAAAGTCCTTGTTCCTAGTCATCAGCAGTGCCAGTTCATCCATTTTATTGCTGAGTGAGTGAACGTTGGATAGAAAGATCCCGGGAAGAGGTGTGCGTGAGCTCCGTCTGCGAAGACGCACGAGGGCGTCCGATCTTTTACCTCTCTTGCGACGTTGAACTCTCTTCATGAAGAAATGTACCACATCCGCTGCAGATGCCAAAAAGATCAGTGATAGGACCACAGATGTAGAATGTCTGATGTTTAGGAGCTCCTCATGCCTGTATGAGCATGCTGACACTGTATTTACACATAAAAAAGTCAGAAATTCAAGGAAGCTAAGCTTGTGGGTAGTTTTGCAGTGCCTGAGTACAAGTTTTGCTCATTAACAAGCTGATGTTGTACTGAAATGCAATACCCTGCAGTGTTCGACCCCCTTTTTGGCCCATTTTTTGAAAGTGAACTCATTATAATATTTCCAAATATATTCAATATTCAACTGTATACATTTATTGAGCCATAGGCAATTAGTCTTCATGGTCTAATGACATTGCACAAAAATAGCATGTTTTTACATATTTCATTTTTACTCAATTTTTTGCTGTGAATTTAATTCAGCACAACATGGTTGCAGTTAGGCTAAAAGTCATGGGCCAAAAAAACACAAAAGGTCTTGTTAAGCCATACATGGGACACACAGATTAATGCTTCACATTCACCACTTTAAACTAAATATGGCCCATGGTACCATTTTATCTGTCTCAGAAAATATTTCATATGCATTAGAGATGGCCCATGAACCTAAAGTACATGCATTGCTAAAGATAATATCTCCCTGGGCTGTAACTGTTGGAGACTAGTTGGCAACTCAGACTTGACTCAATATTGTAAATATTATAAAAACTGTGAGGAATGTTCAGTTGTAATTATCAATGTTATTCTATTTTAATCATCCAATAATTTAAACTAAATAAAGTGTCCCAGATATTAGCAAATTAGCTAACCGTAAATGATCAAACCATCACTTCCTCTGAGAGCCTACATACCATCCTGACAGTAAACTCACAGCAAAAACATTTCAGAAAAAATGTGCTGGTCTGTTATTTTTTCATCAATAAAATGAACAATCATTAAAACAGTCTGTTGTTTTGATGGCATGTTTAAATGCAATGCTTTAAGTGAAAGCATCACTGTTTCCACAGTGGATCAGAATAAACAAGGCTTCACAACAGTTTGACAGCATCATCATCAATGGCACAATGCTTTCAACTTTTTTTTCCTCCCACCAATCAGCGCTACATCCTTTCTATAAGTATGTTTTGCAGCTCATAGGTAATGTTTTGGGTCTGATGTCTGAACCATATTTATGGCAAATTTATGAGTGACAAAATAATGACTTCATAAAAAAAAATTGCACAGAGGCTCACAACAGAACAACAGATCACAACTTTTGCAACTCATAGGTGCCCTAATTTAATAAAAAAAATAAGGTTAATTAGGTGTGTATATCTTTTTTTTAAATGCACAGACAACATGGTACAAAAACATACCTGCTTTAAAAGTAAAATGTTTTTACAAGTTCATAGCTAATATGAAAAGCAGACATTTTGTCCCTTTATAGGCAAATTCCTGCATCTTGATTTTTTAATAAGCACAAGTTTTAAAGTTGGTGTTATCAGCAGTAGCACAGTATTATAATATATATATATATATTTTTTAATAAATACCAGTAAAGTTTTTCATTCATTTAAGTTACAGACACAACAAATGGAAAGAAAGACATAAGCAAAATTTCCTAAATATTAAAGAAGGTTTTAAAATTATGATACAAAAATAAAGATAGTATTTCCTTGTTGATTGAACTGGGGAGCACAAAAAGTTAACACCCTGGTGAGGGATATTCAAAATGGTGACTTCTTTAGCCGTAGGGACGTTATTTCTCAAGCCATCTCTCTGAAGCAGACATAAGAGAAAGTCTAATATTCCTCAAAGAAATGCCACAAAGGAGAGTCACTTGATTGCCATGTTGTGTATGTATGAGTTTGTTTGTGTGTGTGCGTGTGTGCAGAAAAGGTGTCCTTGAATTGCTGGATGGTGAAATAGAGGGCATTTGTTTGAACAACTAAGAAACAAAAGAGGTAACACCATGGGGGGTTGGACACACTAGGTCAACAACATTGAACCTATCTATGTGTTTCTGCATACTTGTATGAGATACAACTGAGAAACTTGAGGATGCTGCATGATGTTGTTGGATGTGCATCCTAGAGGCCAAAATGAATGAAACATGGCTATGGGGGAAAAATCTGAAAGGCAGAAAATTATAGAAATGAACAAAGGGGTGGTTGTCAACAAAATAAAAACGAAGACACTGAAAAAAAGAGAAAATATGTGAAAAGATGATACCCCTCCAAAAAAAGAAATACCCAAACAGATTCCAGCTGTTCCACTGTTTGTGCAATGTTGTGTGTGTGTTTGTTTATCTCATTCTCTCTCTCTCTCTCTGTGGATGGGTAGTAAAGACCTCCAGCTACAATTGAATCAGCTTGTAAAAGGATTTGTTCTGAACTAGTGTGAAAAGACACTTTTGAAAATATTTAAATCAGATTATTTAAAAATAAACTCACATTTTCCTTAATTCAGTCATCCATTTTCCTATTGTATGTGATTGGGTTGTGAGGGCAACAGGTCCAGTATACAAAACTCAAACCTTTCTCTTCCTAGCAACACCTTGGATCCCAAGGTGTTTTCAGACCAGAGAGGACATGTATAATCCCTCCAGCAATTTCTGGGTGTGCCCTAGGGTCTCCTCCTAGTGGAACATGCTCATAACACCTCTACAGGGAGTCATTTTGGATGCATTGTAATCAGATGTCTGAACCATCTCAGCTGATTCCTTTTGATGTGGAGGAGCAACTGCCCTCCCTGGATGATGGCGCTCCTCACCTTATATCTAATGCTGAGCCAGACCACCCAACAGAGCAAGCTGATTTTAGCTGCTTATGTCCAGGTTCTTACCCTTTTAGTCATGACGCCATACCCTTTGATCATAGGTTAGGGTAAGGCTCTGCAATAAATCTAACTTGTAATTTGATTTAAATTTCTGACTTTTATTTTATTTGTTTTATTATTTTTTACTTCATGTTTATTTTACAAAATAAAGGACTGTTTCTTTACTTTCACTAAAACTAAACATGTGAAAAACATTTATTGTACAAAATCACAGGCAGGTTTTTCATTTCATGTTTTACATGCAGATATTACAGGTCTTTTTACCACATCATTGAATGATATGTTCAACTGAAAGACTTTTTGCTGTATTTTTGTTGAATTATCATAAAACTTTGAATATGTTGCTATTAAATTATTGAAATTTTGTTCCATGTTTACTATAATTCTATTCTAAAAAAAAGTAGAAGAGCATTATTTTGCTGATTTCTTTTACTTTTTTTATTTTAATCAAAATTTTGTCAGTTATTTTAAAATACATTTCAACAAGACAAACTAATCCAGTGCACCCTGAAGGTCATGGCTTGAAGATGCCAACATAACTGCATTATCTTCAAAAAACTAGAGATGAGACCCTGAAGTCCCCAAACTATTGCTCCTTGAGATCTTGAACGCTACAAAGGAGATTTTTCCACCAACAAAGAGCCAGTGGTAACCCAGAGCAAGAGCTTGTTTAGCACCATCTCTTTGTTTCCACTGCTGTAAGCGCTGGCTCTAGGACCGGTTCTAACTCAGCACCAGCTTTTTGTCAGGCCAAAGCAAAGAACTGCTTTTACCAGGAGCAAGGGGTAGATTCATGGATACCAACAACCATCCATCCATCCATTTTCTTTACCCGCTTCTCCATTCTCACCCGCGGGGAGCTGGTGCCTATCCCCAGCAGTCTACCAACAACCAATCAAACTTTATTGAGCGCCATGATTATTTATTATTATTTATTTTATTTCCCTTTGGGATTAATAAAGTATTTTTGAATTGAATTGAATTGAATGATTATAAATATGCAGGTATTTTCACTTTAACTCCGCCTAATTTAGGACAAAATATTGCCCTTTGACATAATTAACAGCTCAAATTAGCAGTGGAATAACATTTTATCATTGTCTCTCATGTGTGTCTATATTTTGTTTTTGTTTTTTACCTCTGCCAAGGAGGTTATGTTTTCGGTAGTGTTTGTTTGTTTGTCTCTTTGCAAGATTACTAAAAAATTAAGATTTTTATCAAATTTTTAGGACATGTTGGGGTTTTCTGAAAAAACAGTTGATTCAGTTTTGTTCGGGATATGGATCACAATCCGGCATATTCTATTATTGTAATGACACTACGACCTTGGAGGAGGTTTTTGTTCTCTGAGTGCTTCTATCAATTTATATTATTATTTTTAATCATTTAACAGTCACATAGCACTGGGCACAGAGCTAGTTTCACATCATCGTTTTCACTTGAATTCATAAACACTGTTTGAAACTCTATTTCTAAATATTTTTTTTCTCTTTTAATATCACCAGCTGGTGTTTAAGGTTCCTGCTGAAATGCTGTGTGTACATCTCAGTCATAGCAGAAAATACAAATATGGTCGGAGACAAGAAATAAGTGTTTGAAACACAGACTGTTGTTTAAAACAATGTTTATAAAATAAACCGGTGGGTGATATTAAGACATTGACACTTGCAGAAATAATGATACAAACCCTGTTATCTGTAGAGATAGTGTGATGTAATGACTGTTGTGTTGAGTAAAAGCCACATCTGGCATAAGTGCTGGCTGATATCCTGCTTAAAATGGTGTTTAAACTTTGCTACTTAGCATGCTGCTCTGGTATCTTTATAAATGTCCAAACAGATAGAAAAATGTATCACTAATCAAACTCCAAAATTCAAGGTAGAAAAATAGGAGGAAGAATACCTCACTGTTTGAATTAAAGTGAATGTAGGAAAAAAAAAAATCTGTTTGTGTGTCTGTAAACTCTGTCAATAAGCTCCTAATACTGTGATAAAATACAGGCCACTATAGCTCGGTGGACAGTGCTGTGGTCTTGTAATCCTTGTAGTCAAAGTATTGATTCAGGTTTAAGCACAAGTTGCGTCTGGAAGAGCACTCAGCATAAAACAATTGCCAAATCTCTTGCGTGAGTTTGCTCTCTATTTGCTCTCTATTTATTTATTTATTTATTTATTTGTATTTTTTTGTGTGTGTAGGGGGGGGGGGATTTGCAGACAATGAACTGCATTATTGTTCTTTTTATTTGATATAGAGTGGAATTATACTCATTATAGCCAGTAATACTGTTAAACTTATGAGCTCATTGTGTTTAGTTCTAAAAAAAGAAAAAAAAATCCCTTTTTGTTTGATTCAAGTTTTGAATATTCAGAGCTTTTGCTGATGCACATGTACTCACAATCATATTTATTTGGGCCAGATACACAACAGTGTTCATCCCAGGGTCCTATAGTTTTGACGTTCAGTAAGTGGCAGTAATGTGCCAGTCTGTCAACTGTCTATTCCATAGGAAAAAAAATGCATTTGGAGTGGTTTCTCAATTTAGATACCTTTTCTCCTTATGATTCCTGAGAGATAAATTATCCATTTGTTTATGTGGTCGCTAAAATCTTGGCAGCATATGGTTCTCCAAAGAAGGGCCTGTTGAACCTGTACATTACATCACACCAACGGCAGTTGTGTGAACTAGAAAAGAATAATTCTTTTGAGGTGGCAATTCTTCATTGACTTTAGAAGTAAACATGAGGCTGTGCAGTTATTTGTTTGGGTGTTTCTGTGTTGGCCCTGTCATGAACAGGTGATCTGTGAAATAAAAGAAGGAATACAACAAGTATAACTAAATAAGAAGGAGCTCTGGCTAGAGCAGGGCTGATCCATTTTGTTTAATGTTTTTTTAAAGATGTTGGTACCCTTTATCATCAGCTTGGGCTTCCACTCTGCAATTTTGCTTCAATTTGATTTTATAGTTTCACGTAAACACAGTTCAAATCCTCTTCCTTAGATTTTGAGCACAGAGACACAAACCACAAGGTCTTAAACTAAAAAGATATGGACAGTTGCACTCAGTTTACTTTGTTCTACAACTGAATGTTATTTTGAACCTGATGAAACTTGCAAACATTTTGAAACCAAGGGGAGAGCTTATTGACAGATAAAAAGCTGCCAGATGATACCAACAAACACCACAGGCTGACATGTTAGAGCGAGTGGATTAGATAGAAACCTAATAAGCGACTTTCTGCTCGACATGTCTAACTCTGTCCATATTCGGGATTTAGACAAAGGTGAAGATGGGAGGAAGAAAAATAGGGTAGAGAATATAATGACAGTCCCTCATGCTCACACATTTCACAGAACACACAAGGGAAAGTAAGTATAACAACTTCACAAAGAAAACCAGGCTTTGCTTGTCTTCTCTCTCAGGATTTACTAGCAGAGACTGACAGAACACCAGATTGGTCACACAAACTTATTCCTGAGTCTGTATGGTATTAGATCTTTTTTTTCTTTTTAATTTCATACAATGATGAAAATCTTATGATAGACTGACCACAATTTCTTATTATTACACAAGTCAATCAACATTTTAATTAGTATAACTCATTTAATTTACTTTAGACTAGAACATTTTCTTGTATTGTCTCTGTTAAGAGTCACCCCAACCGAGTTCACAGGAGAATTACCTTGACTAAAACAACAATAAGACTAGCATTTTTGGAAGAAATGCATATTGAATATATATATATATATACATACATACACCTGATTCAGTGGTTAAATTACCTCTTCGTGTTCTGCAGAAGCCTGTTAATCACCTATTGATTCAAATCAGTTGTGTTGGAGCAGAGAAACAAGTAAAGCATGCAGGATAGTGGCACTTGAGGACCAGGATTGCCTACCCCTACCCCTACCCCAGGCCTATTGGATTGATCTTGTTGCTGCCCCTGGTACAGGGGCCAGTAGTGATGTAGGGGTAAATTAATATTAAAATAAAGGAGAAGGCTTAAAAAAAATTCCTAAAGACAACCAGGAAGAGGTTTTTCACAGATACTCATCAAAATAAGAGTCTTGCTAGGTTAGTCTCATAGATTAGCTTAGTACAAAATTAAGTTCAAAATTTTAAATAGGGATGAAAAAGATCAAAGTTAATGCATGTTATATTTTTGGCAACAGCAAAATTTGTGTCCTCAAAAATTTGTTTCAAAATTTCCATTTCCTCAATGAAAGAATGAAAAGAGGTCATTTACTTTATCTGTCTTCAACATGCATAATCACAAAGTTTAAATCCTCACGGTATATATAATAAAAGAGTGGGAATTTATTTTTTCATGTTTTAAGTATGTCTGCATCATTTTTTTTCACAGCTCACTACTCTTTCTGAAGTTTTGTGTCTAATGGGCCACTGGTAAGAATGGATATCTTCACTGACATTTAAGTCCGATGAAACATTTTGGAGATAGGGGGATGGTGCAAAAATAATTAAGCTCTTGGGTATTAATGAATACTGAAAGTTTAAAGGGATGCCAATCACTGTTTGCTGATCACTGCTTGAAAGCTTTGCATGGCAAGTAAAGCCACTGAAGGTGCAAGATTTCATTGAAGCCTCTAGTTTGTAAATCTGTCTTCCCACCTCTCTTCTCTTATGTGTCTGTCTTTTCTCTGTCTAGTGAAATAAATAACAGAGTTTTTATGTTTGGTATATTCTCCAGCTAACTGATGTTCTTTTACTCATTCTCCAAGTTATACATTCAGACACACAATGGACTCTGAAATACAAGAACTAATGAAACTTGTATCTGAGTGGGAACTAATTGTCAAAAATTATATTTATTTATATAGCACATTACAAACAAAGGCTGCATCAAAGAACTGTACAAGAAATGGCAATACAAAAATTAAAATACAGAAATCTAAAAAACAGAAAAAAAGAGAAATTGACAGAGTAGTACGATTACTGAATAAAAACACAAAAAGTACAGTTAAATTAATTGTCAAGCTACTTTAGTCAGATACCAGTTAGTAGAAATGGATCTTTGGGAGGACCCAAAAGTTTACTAAGGTCAGAGCAGGTTTCATCTAGAGAAGTATATTATTCCATAAAACAGGAGCAGCAATGGCAAAGGTGTGATTGCCTCTACTCTTAAGTTTACATCTTGGAACATCTAAAAGCTTCTGACTGACTGTTCAAAATAAGAGCAGTGTTTTAAAAGATCATGACCATAAGATAGGGTTAGACCATTAGGAGCCTAAAAAACTGACAATACAATCTTAAAAATCAATCATATATATGCTCATGTTTTCTTGTTTCCAATCCTTGTAGCCAGATTTCAAAAACATGGGGCTTCAGGAAGGCGAAGGGTAGTGTTCGGTTGTCCACTTTTGTTTCCATGGTAGATAGAATGTGTGAGACAGAAACTGGAATTAATTTGAAAAGCTGCTTGAGGGTTGATGTGGGACTGATAAAAATATTTTTCCCCTAATATTTTAATGCTTCATGTAAAGTAATGTATAGAGAGAGCAGGAAATGGATGTTCATCAGAAGTAAAATCACCAAGTCTTGTTAGAGTCAATGGTAAAATCACTTGTTAATTTGGTGGCTTATTCTATAAATTAGTGCCCTTGTTCTAGTGGCTAAAAATATGAGACTTCAGAGACAGTTAACCTGAAACATGTTGCAGTCTTCTTTTAGTCTGATGAGCAGACTGGAGACATGAAGCGTATCCTTGTGGAAAGCACATAGTTATACTGACAGTAAGCTCTGTAAAGCCATTTTCACTCTCTTCTACATACTTCAAGATGATGGTAAGCTTTCAATAGCTGGAGACAGCTGTTTTCAGCTCTGTCTTGTCAAATGCACTGTGTATGTTGCACAGCTTTCGCTGCAGAGACGAATGTGTGTGTAGGTAGGGGCGGGCGCTCTGTGACTGGCCAATCACAGATCGGGAAAACAGTCAGTCACCCAATGAGGATTTTCCTTCAGGACGAGCGAGGGTATTTATTTTTTTTCGATAACCGAGCACGGATATTGACGAGTTTTATTCATATCATGCTCAAATTTATATATGATGCTCATATAACCGGTAAATCGAGAGCTTCGCCTTTTGACTCAGCTCTCTGTTCACCACTACAGACCGGTACAGCGCCCGCTTCACTCCAGACGCTGCACCAATCCGCCTGTCAATCTCCTGCTCCATTTTTCCCTTATTTGTAAACAAGACCCCGAGATACTTAAACCCCACCACTTGGAGCAGGACATCTTCCCCGACCCAGAGAAGGCACTCTACCCTTTTCTGGCTCAAGACCATGGCCTCGGACTTGGAGGCACTGATCCTCATCCCAGCCGCTTCGCACTCGGCTGCGAACCGCTCCAGGGGAAGCTGTAGATCACGGCCTGATGAAGCCAGTAGGACCACATCAATGACAAAGGGCAACCTTGGCGGAGTCCAACTCTCACTGGAAACAAATCCGACTTACTGCCGGCAATGTGGACCAAGCTCTGACACCGGTCATATAGGGACCTAACAGCCCGTATCAAAGGGCCTGGTACCCCATACTCCCAGAGCACCTCCCACAGAATTCCCTGAGGGACACGGTCAAACCCATGTAGACTGGTTGGGCGAACTCCCATGCACCCTCAAGGACCCTGCTGAGGGTATAGAGCTGGTCCAGTGTTCCACGACCAGGACGAAAACCACACTGCTCTTCCTGAATCTGAGGTTTGACTATCTGACGGACCCTCCTCTCCAGAACCCCCGAATAGACCTTACTAGGGAGGCTTAAGAGGGTGATCCCTCTGTGGTTGGAACACACTCTCTGGTTCCCCTTTTTGAATAAGGGGACCACCACCCTTGTCTGCCAATCCAGGGGGCTGTTCCCCTGGATTGGCAGACCGGGGAGGTGATCCCCTTATGTCCACATAAGGGGATCCCCCAATGTCCACGCAATATTGGAGAGTCTTGTTAGCTAACACAACCCTACAACATCCAGAGCCTTAACAAACTCCGGGCAACTCTCATCCACCCCCAGAGCCTTACCATCAAGGAGCTTTTTAACCACCTCGCTGACCTCAGCACCGGCGATTGGAGAGCCCGACCCAAAGTCCCAAGGCTCCGCCTCCTCAATGGAAGTAAAAAAAAGTTCAAAACAAAAACAACTGGATTTCTGTTCTGGAGCTGAAAAGTCTTTTCAAAAGATTATTGAAAAGTACAAGTCAGGGGATATATACAAAAAGGATTGTCAAAAGAAAAGAAAGAAAACTTATATTAAATCTTGACTAGAATTTGTCTAGATTGTTTAAAGATTCTAGTTGAGATTGAATCTGAGTTTTCTTTAACAGTCTTTCATATTGCCATTCTCCCATAAAGCTCAGACTGGTGAAGAACTCAGGAAACAGTTATTGCCGCTCAGTCTCTCTCATCCCACCTGCCAAAGCTTGGAACTCCTTCAGTGCTCACAGATGTCTTGGTGGTCTCTTTCAATACTCTCCTTCTTTCACAGGCAATCAGTTTATGAGGATGACCTGCTGTTGGTTGATTTACACATGTCCCATATTCTTTCTGTTTCTTGCTGATGGATTTGACAGACCTCCTGAGGATGTTTAGGGCCTTGGAAATCCTTTAGTATTCATTCCTTGACTTGTACTTTTCAAAAATCTTTTCTGAGTTGAATTAGGAGAGTCACCTTAAAGGGGTGAATATTTATGCAATCATGTATTTTACATTACATGTTTTTATTCGATTTGAATTACAATGTAAAAAATTTATTTCAGTTTGTAATTTAAGAGGGTTTTCTTGATTGTTTATTTGTCAAAAAGGCCAGTTTATATCGATAATAACTGATTTATAATAGCAACAAAATGTTAAAAATCCAAGAGGGTGAATACTTTATACAGGCACTGCAAAACAGTGGATAGAAAAGCAATATGAGATGACCAATAGATATAAAAAGAGCAACACTGTAGATGGGGATGATGAGAAAAAATTATGGTGGAATGAGATGAATGTAAAAGAAGAAATCAAGACAAAAAAGAACAGGAAAAAACAAGAATTGAGGAGAAGATTCTGGAAAAGGAGAAACAAATGCATAGAGGTGCAAGGGAAACAAAAAAGAGCAATGGAGAGCTGCTGTTAATTCACAGTTCAGAGAGACTTTTTTAGTTTGACACACTCTGTAGGAGGTCTTTGACTGCTGTTTCTTTTGAACCACAGTACACACACACTTGCGGACAAACTCACGGTCAACCAAGGGTAATTTTTGCTTGAAGGTAAAACAACACTGAGAAAAGAAAGAAAAATGCAGAAATAGAGAAAATCCTATCTTTATTTAGATGTTAAATTCTATAAGTTTATCTTGTCAGTAAATGCCACATTCCAGTGGCCCCACTGGTTACTCCAAAAACCAGAAATCATTCGACAGGGAACAAAGGTATTGACATCAGTATCTTAACATGCTGACAACTGGAGGCGAATGATAAAAATACAAGTATTGACTCCACATGGAGACTTAAAATCCCTTCTTCTGTCAGTCCTTCTTCATCCCTTTGATCGTTTATTCACTTTGTTACTGGTTTCTTCAGTACTTCATCCCAGTGATTCTAGCCTTAGCATTATTACCTGATTTTACACATTTGTTCTTTGCCCTCTCCATTTTTCACAATGCAACATTGAAGAAACAGCTGCTGAAAACATCAGCAGTATTAGTGAATGTCTCACACCCATGCTGTCAGACCCCGTCAACAGGTCTGGGTCTGGCTGGCCAGTCCAGGTTAGACTCAATTTTAACATGAAGGAAGCTTATTTCACATGCACATAGCTACAACAATAATAACAAATGAAATTTTTAAACCAGTATATAAAATGTGTTCAATTTAAATTGAATCAGGGTTTTAAGTTGGCACAACACAGTAAGACACACCTAGCCGACCCAGAACCACAATTTAATAATACTAAACGTGAACAGTAATAAAATTAGTTTGCACAAACAGTTATTGTTTTTTATCTCTTTCTAGAGTGTGAAGTCTACTGCTGACTTCTGCTCTCAAAACACATTTCCTCTTGTGCAGTCAGAGATTGGATCTCCTAGTTGGCTGCGGTCTTTGCAGTGTTTCACTGTTACTTAAGGAGGTGCAGCAGGGGGGCATTTTGTCGCCTCTGGTTGTTTTTCTTGGTTAAGACTTGAGACTTGATGATTAACAGCAAGAAAACATGTGATTGAAGTGATAAGTTTTGACATTCTAGTAGTAAATGAATGTGAATGAAGAACCAGACATTAGGTAGAATGCAACAGTTTTTGTGCCTGCTAACTTTATGGTCCCTATATTTGATACTAGATACTGTTAAAAAAAATGGGTATCATGATTGCTTATGTGTCCCTTCCTAAGCTTATAGATAAAACCAAAACATACTACATTATTTTCTTATTAAACTGAAGTGTGTAATAGTGATGTACCAATACTAGGATCGAGTATTGTTTCTGATACTGTGTGCCTGGATTCATACTTGTAAAAGTGATCTGATACAACAGTCCCAATACGACTTTACTGCAGCGCGGCATTCACCTCTCAGTTGGCATTAACCTCTTAGCAGTCATGAGGTAAAGGAAGAGTAATGTCAGCTATGTGTAAGTAGGTTTTCTTAGTCTTTTTTTCTTTTTATAAGTTGGCTATCCTGATCCACACTCCTTATACGTTGTTGGAGGTAATTCACCATAAAGTTGTTTGCTAACTGCCAATAAACACCAGAAGAAAAATAAGCAGTGTGGAGGGATTTCAAAGTGAACAATGTTGTCAGAAGTGGAGCTGGCTAAACATTCTGCTCAGCTGTGAAGAGAGACAAAATCTAACAATTTCAACACAAACAATTTTATAAAACATATAAAAATCAACTCCACACTGAGTTCAAACAATTTCTCATTGAGCAGGAGAGGGAATAAAGTTCTGAACAGGATCTTTGCAACAGTCCCACCCCTTACCAGTGACTGCTTTTCGAAAAGACTACTGCTCTCCTGCTCCATTTGAGGAGGTAATACGAAAATTACGTTTCTCTGATTTTCAAACACATTTTCTGTCAGTAGGCGGAGAGATGGTGGCGAACCCAGAACGCAGACGCATGGTATAAAGAAACAAAAACAAATTTATTAAACTAAAACTCAAACAAAACAACAAGCTGACGAGGCAGCAAAACTAACAATAACAAAACACTAGATGTAAGGCAGGGACATGGCATGGCAACGAACAGATGAATCGGAATGATCCAGTGGTGTGAGAGAGAAATGACTGGGTTTTTAAAATCAGGAGGTGATTGGAAAGTGGACACAGGTGAAGCAATTAACCAGACTAGAGACAGGTGTAGATGGGCGTGGCAGAAAGGCAAAGAGTGACTGGGGAGGAGTGAATAGTGACAGGGCATGAACAGGAAAACTAAACTGAAACAAGACAATAATCAAACACAACAAACTAAAAACACCAAACCATGACAATGAACAGGAAAACTAAACTGAAACAAGACAATAAACAACTAAAAACACCAAACCATGACATTTTCACATTCATTGTAAGAAATGTCATAGCATTTATTACTGTGGTAAATGACTGTTTGTCTGCAAATACCTGGAGGAGTCTTGGCTTCTGCAGGACAGCCAAACCCAGGAAATAGGGATAGGCATTTTAAGCAAAAACACTCTGTTTTTCAATTCATCAATAGTAATTTGAATTTTTTCTTCAAATATGAGTGTGGTCAATGCCCTACTAGTCACGTCAAAGTGTGAAAGTACCAAACACATTGTCCCTAAGGTACCATGTCTGGCAGAAAAACACAAGGTATCATGAAGCTGAAGATGCTTTTGATGCACTAAACCCTGTCTTAATGAGCAGCATTGCAATAGTTTTTGAAGTGCATATGTTTAATGTGATTTTAAACTCTCAATGCCACTGCTAACTTCAACCACAACTGCTAAAATTGAAAAGCAGTGCCACAAAAACTGAGATACTTTAAAAGGTGAAAGAACAGTTAATATCCACTGTTATTTCAGAGATTTGGTTGCAAACACATAAATAATAATATTTATACCGAGCCACTGAGTGCACAGCACACCAGGCATCAAGCACATGTAGCACATGATATCTCTTGTTGGTATAAATGTATACAAGGGCACAATGAAGCTCAGAATACCATGCAAATCTTGCACTGACAATAAATAAAGAGATGTGCGGAAAAGGATAAAGTTAGGGTAAATTGAGAACAAATATGCTGTGGGGAAGGTCCGTTCCCCATAAGAGATGGGGAAAGTCTTACTGCTGTGTAAGCCTTCCAATAAAACTAGTTTTGATCTATAAGAGGACACTGGATTTAGGCTCAGAAGAGCAGTGCTCTCTCATTCCAGAACATATTATATCACACCAACTTCATTCAAAGATCTCCTATCTGGTTTGTCAGTTTGTCACCAAAACACATTTCTCAGCAAAGTCCTCACTGGAGGACATAATGAACATGATATCAATTTTGTCTATCAGCATCTTGAAGTAAAGCAAAAACAACAGACAAGGGACAGAGTGTAGATCTGACACCCTTTTCTCACACCATGCCTACAATGCAGACAATTTTACTTATGTATTAAAGCAGGAGATAATCCTAAACTCTCCAAATAAATCAAGACCCTGGCTCAAAAATGGTGGCCTATGATGAGGCCTTGCTGGACTGAGTTATCTCACAATGTTAGATCTTTGTAGGAAACCGTGATCCACTCATGCACTCTTAAGGCTTGAGCATACTCCATAAGATATCAAGAAGTTGGTTCGCAGTCACGGGGCTGCAAGACATTTGTTTTCACACACACCTTTCATAGTCCACAAGACATTCAGCTCAGAACTTCTGGGAAGCTCCTCCTTTCTCCTACAGCATTAAAATGACTCCATTAAACATGCCCACAACAACTTAACATAATACTTGGGGCAAACCCCTGTGCGAAACAATTCAGCCAGGCCCTTGTGTTGCAAAGCAGCAAACAAAGCTGCTATGCAAACAGAATGACATAAATTTTGTCACGCAACGAGGTGAATGAGAGCCAACTTTGTGACTTTTCATGAAGTATTCAAACAGCTTAAGGTTATCAGTATCATGGTTAACTGCTCTTCTTGGTTATGGGCTAAGAGGCTGGGTATCAGAAAGTCATTGTGCTTATGAAGACTCACAACTGGAATAATTCATTCTTGCAATATGCAGACAAATCTATAAATTCTATGCTGTCCTTAACCAATTGAGTTATTCAGATTCAGTTTTCAATCACCCTGAAATCGATCTCCTTCTGTAACATCAAGTTTGTGGCCCCGTTCTGTTTATCCTCACTATAAAGAGGTTTGAGACTTGTTTGTGTCCACAGCAGCAACCTCTATTCTTTTTGCAGTAAACAAACCATGTGGAAACTGTCTTGGTGACTGATGTAACCTGTGGCTATCTAGTTGTATGTTCTCACTGCTTGATGTTTTATATTTTGGAGGGGAATAATATGATTCAGCACTTTTTAACACTGTGGCCAGCTTTATACAGCTCATGTGGTGAGGAGGCAGCTATGGCCATTTTTTTTTCTTTAAACCTGAGACTGACAAATATTTCAATAGCTATACAGATATGTGTTTTTGTATATTGATGTGGGTGATGTCACATTATCAAGGGGATCTCAGGCTGTTAGAACATAGGGGTTTGCCCAGTATGACATGTCTGTTTATGCTGATGGGGGACCAGTCACCATGTGTCCTTTGCAAACTATGAGATGTAGACAGAGACAGCTGAAACATCTCTAAAGTTTCCTCTTGGGGAGCAGGCCCAGTAGGATGACTATGTCCCTGGCTGACATCATTCCCAACAGATGCATCACAAATAGAGCCATCATTGCTGCATGAGACATGACTCTAACTTAGGGAGATCTAAATATGCCTTCAACCTTCCAGGTGACAGTTTTGTTGTTGTGTTGGAAGAATCTAAATCCACTCCTAGATAAATGATTGATGAAGAGAGCAAGAGAGGTGTTTTTTTAGTTGATAGAAAACTCCAGCTGACAAATGTTTTACAAGATCTGCCATGTAAAGAGAAGTGCTGTGTTCTAACAGGGGCTATCATAATCAAATTGTCTACAATAAATAAGGCTGTAATTCTTTGTTTCAGAGCAATTTCTAAGCACATGTAGAAAGTTCAAGGAGCCAGATAACAACCAAATGGTAAACAGTTGTATTGATACAGAATCTCTTAAAAACATAAATAGGAATTTTGGCTGTCATGGAAAGATAGTAAAAGACAAATAAGTAAAAATCCATTAAGTAAATTCATAAAAAATGTCAAAAAACAAAAACAAATAGACTTCTATTCTGTAGCTGAAGACATTTCGCTTCTCATCCAGTGAGCTTCTTCAATTCAAAAAGCAGAGTGTGGAGTTCAAGCTTTTAAAGCTGAAATGTTATGTAAACTAGATTCACATTCAGATTACATTCACTCTTTTCTTACATTTGAGCCTTGTTAGGGTCTTTGTTTGCCTACTCACAAATGGGTCACTTTGTTCACATGAATGAAGGTGTTGACTGGAGTGAAGAAGACTTTAAAGAATGTATTGTTCTTACTCTTCTCAAAAAGTAGTGTTTTGCTGTGGGTCCTTCCCTTATCCCAAATCACTCACAGGTGACTTAGACCCTGTTTACATGAGGCCGATATCCTGAAAACATTAAAGTCTTTCAGATGTTCATTGGAAAATATTTACACATTTACTTGGTACCGCTGTGCTCGTCGAAACTGCTCTAGCTCCCATGCCAGGTCAGTAGTTGGTGTGTACACATGCATGCATGCAGACACCAGTTTCTCCAGCATGTAAACAGTTCTATCCAAAATGGTGAATACAAAGACTTTTACTTGGTTGGGTTACTGCTATATGTTGAACAGAGTGAGTAACACAAACTCTGCTATCTGCTATTATTAATGTTGTTAATGTACTTGTGCATGGGCAGAACAGCTACTGACTGCAGCTGTCTTTACATGAGAGCCGCATGCTAAAACATACGGTCTACAAAAAAGAAAAAAAAGGTCACGGAAGCAAAACGGTGAGTTTGGTTGAACTGTATTCTACTATGTAACAATACATTCACATTATTTTTTATCATTCTTCTTTCACAAATCTATCAAAGACCTCATCTTCTGTGTCTGAATTGAACAGCTGGGCAATTTCGCCATCAAACATGCTAGGTTCCCTCTCATCATTGTCGGACTCATTCTCATTGCCAGGTGGCTGTTCAACAATGATGCCAGCTTTCGCGAAAACTCAGTTAAACAACAACAGTTAAAGCAGATACCTTAGCCCAGGCATCCACAATCCATTTGCATATGAAGGCGTAACTAACCCAGTGCTGCCCCCTGTCTTAGTAAACGTGTGTTCGCCGTTGATCATCCATCGCTCCCACGCCACTTGCAACTTCACTTTGAACGCCCTGTTTACACCAAAATTCAGCGGTTAGAGTTCTTTTTTTAATCCTCCCGGAATGATGGCAAACTCTGAATTAGTATTATATTACATAATGTTCTCTGATTGATTTATTGGTGCCAGAGTACGTATTGTCCGTATTACGTAGTGTTCTCTGATTGGTTTATCACAGCCAGTGTACATACTGGTACTGTACACATTACCATACGTCCCTGTGTCAGGGACAGATTTTGGAATTCAGCGCACACATCAGGTGCACTAGATTATAAGGCGCACCGCCGATTTTTGAGAAAATTTAAGGCTTTTAAGTGCGCCTTATAGACCAGAAAATACGGTACATTGCCCCCTGTGGGAGATTCAAAGTTCTTGTTCACCTTTTTGGGACTATCTGATCAAATGTGCATTTTCTAATCTGTTAAAAATTAGTTTCTGCCCTGCAATCTTCATGTTAAAGTTTTGATATTGTCCTTAACCTGTCTATTTTCAGTTGCAAGAATGATCACTGGTTCTTACTTTGAAAAATACAAGATTCACACATTTCACCTTTAATGTTTTTTTTAAATATATATTCTGTTTTGCTTTTATTCATTTGCATATCAGATGTCATGTTAGAATATTATTTTACTGTGATCCAGCGTAGCATATTACATGTCTTTAAGTAAAACCCAACCAGTATTATAAATTCAGTAATATTACAAAAGTTTATAAATATGTAATGTGCTTTCTTAGGAAAAGTTAGGAAAGTTAACTGAAGTTATTCAGAACTTAAGTTAAACCATGTTGCGTTGCCTCCGTGAGATACAGACTCCTTGACATCAGCCTCACCATAAACCAGCTTTGAATGTCCACTTGAGGGGTCATTCACCTGCCTACCGAGGACAAGCAGTTGACTCTAGGACCACCAGAACCAGCCCAAGGTTCTGCTTAGCTCCCCCTAACTGAAGTGTCCTGAAGACAATACCTTTCGGCCACCTTTCATCACATAGAGGCCTAGCTGGTACCGAACACAGCAGCTGAGAAAAATCATCATTCGGTAGGATAAAAATCTCTAAACTTTCTGCTGGTGTATTTCTGGTAAACAGGCTACAATTCATCTCTAATGTAAAAATGTCCCACTTCAAAAAACTTTTCAAAAAACCCTTTTTGCCTCAAGGTATTTAACTTCTTTGGTTTAATCTGACTCTCTTGATCAACTTTTATGCTGATTCAACACCTCATGTCAATATTTTGGTACCAAATTTTTAATTTTTAACCTGTCATAACTTGTGATACATTTGGTTGTTCAATAAACATCACATAAACGATACAAAACTTAATTCAGTTGTGTGTGTGTGTGTGTGTTTTATTATAATTATGATCTTACTCCAAAGTGAAGAACTCATGGTTTAGAGTAACTTAGTATTTGAGTCTGATAAGCATATATAAGCATATAAATCCTAGATTTATATAAGGTTTCCCTCTGTCCGAGGGTGGTTCCCTGTGATTTGTAACATCTCCATCATATTTCATGCCTTAGTGCTGCCAAGTGAGGTAGTAAGAGTGCCAGTCAACATGTAAGCAGGTTTTGTAGCTGAATAATGTAATGTAGTAATGACATACAGTGGAAGTGACCACCCAGTCATTGGTGATGAAACACAGCAAATTAGCAGCTAGTGAAAAAAAAAGGTTAACCACAAAGTGAGTGTAACCGTAATGTTTTCAAAAAAGTCTGAGAGAGATGTCCATCACACATTTGACATGTAGTGCTGCATGTCAATGCAGCTAAGTTCTGCTCCACAAAGCTCACATCTATGCAGGATGTGACCAGTTCAATTTATGATTTATGAACAGTCAGAGGCAGCCTAAAGTCAGCTTAGGCTTTGTGGCCATTTTGCAAAACTTTTTTGTGAAAGTGCCTTAACCCTCAAATGACCTTTGGGTTGTGAAGTGAAAACTATAATATAGACACTCCTTACCAGTTAGAATAATGTATTAATGTACTGTAATTGTATTGTATTAACCTAAGGATGAGTGTAACTCTGCACTAGCTGGCGAGGTCATGGGAGTTTATGGGACTGCAGGTACCAAGCACGGAAGAT
>NC_051435.1:31220790-31222011 GCF_001649575.2 Kryptolebias marmoratus | reverse complement strand
AAGAATGTCTCCCTTAGTACTAAGGCTAATAAATCTTTTAAACTGAAGATACTGCTTATGACCATTTTTGACTCCTGGTTTCTCTGTGCATTTTCCGGTCCGTCGTGAGGAGAGGTTTTTTAAAGTTTTGAGTTTCATTTAGGTAATATTTTGTCTCCTCAACAGGGTCAAATTGACCTGAAGTTACAAGTGCTTCTCTGCCCCTTTTTAGCGCTCTCTCTCTTTGAGGGCTTCAGAATGGTTAAGATGCAGCAACAGCAGAGACTGAAGGGCACTATGGTCCAAAACTTTGGTCTCTGTGATCATACCTTGGAAATTTAATTCACTAGCTTTGTGGAAACAGAGTTTTGTCAGTTCATAGTTGTGACCAACTTAGTTGACAAAAATAGCCATTTTACAATCAGCCCACTAAGTGTACTAAACTTTCTTTTTCTTCATTGATCATTTAATGTGAAAATATCCTGATTAAAAGAGTTGTGATTGCATTTACAAGAATAAGCATAAAATGTTAGAAGGTGGCAGCACCAATTATTTTACCATATTTACCAGACTATAAAATGCACTTAAAAGCCTTAAATTTTCTTAAAAAACTACAGTGCGCCTTATAATCCGAATTGCCTTATTTATGTAAGAAGTCGTAATGTTTTAGTACGACTTTGGTAAACTACAAAGCCGCATTGCTTGCAGCATTAAGGCTCCGTTGTACTGTAGTTGTGCAGGGCTCTGCGCACGGTGCACGGACCTGAGTGAGGCATTTATACTTGACGCTTACGTCGGTGCAGTGTTCTTCCGTGAGTATTGAACCGTTTGATTGTCTTTGTTTGAGTCAGGAATCATGAGTACAAAATATGACTCCTGACTCAAACGAGTGAGTCAGCACATTGAGGAAGTGAGGAAGTGACTCAGTGATTCATTTGCTATGATTTTTTCGATGTGGATGAGTCATTTGTATGAATTACTGAGTTGCTCCCTCCCATGTCTGCAGCAGCGCTCTGGGAGATCCCCTCTCTTACTGTACTGCAAATAATTCAAAACAATTGATCGTCCAAAATAAATGTAAATATAAATGCATGTATATCTCAATATATCAAGTTCATCTTGATATAATTTGACATATTTGCTAATATATACAGGTGCTGGTCATAAAATTAGAATATCATGAAAAAGTAGATTGATTTCAGTAATTCCATTTAAAAAGTGAAACTTGTATATTATATTCAT
>NC_051435.1:31205599-31219464 GCF_001649575.2 Kryptolebias marmoratus | reverse complement strand
TAATCATCAAAATTAAACGAAATAAACATTTGAAATATATGAGTTTGTATGTAATGTATGAATATAATATACAAGTTTCACTTTTTAAATGGAATTACTGAAATCAATCTACTTTTTCATGATATTCTAATTTTATGACCAGCACCTGTACATTAGTAAAATCAATTATTATTGAACAAGTAAAATATATTCATATATTAGTATTTGCATTTAATTTTTAATGTCATTTATTTTATTTTTTTTAATTAATGTATGATTACATTTTTTAAATGTGAGTTTGAGAAAATAAATAAAAACTTTCCTATTTGAGAAATGTGGGTCTTTTATGCTTCCTTCCACAATGAAATGTATGATTTCCCTGTTTCGAATCAGTGGTATTACCTGTATGAATCAGTGAGGATTGGGAGTGGAGCTTATGTGTGTGCACATGTGACTCAGTAACTAACATGAATTAAATGACTCAAAAACCTGATTCATTTTGCTTAGTGATTCATTTAAATGTGAATCAGTAAAAAAGAATGAAGATTCCCATTCCTATTTTGAACTGTTGGAGGAAACCAGAGTACCCAGTGGAAAACCCACACATTCACAGGGAGAACATGTAAATGCCACACACCCTGCAGCTATGATTGCTTGTTGTTTGTATAATTTCTGAACTAGAAACAATTGCTCAGACCTGCAGGTCCTATTTTAAAAGTACTACCCTAAAAGTCACTTTAGGAGGTAAAATATATCCTTGAAACTTTGATTATCTCCTGGTTCCTGCAGTGAAAACTGAGATGGTCAACCCTCCAACGTTTCCACTCCTGGGAAAAAGTTCTTTCAGTTACAATGTAGCTTATAACTATCTGCAACGTGTACAAAAGGAAATGCAGCTATCCAAACCAAATATTCCTTTAAATCAGATTCAAACTCAGAAATTCAAACACAGGAAATGGCCCCTTCCTGTTCCAACAGGACTAGTGCACAAAGCAAGGTCCATAAAGACATGGATGAGTGACTTAGGGGTGGAAGAACTTGACTGGCCTGCATAGAGTCCTGACTTCAACCTGATAGAACACCTTTGGAATGAATTAGAGTTGAGATTGTGAGCCAGGTCTTCTCATCAAACATCAGTGTCTGACCTCACAAATGCAATTCTGATACATGATAACCTGTTGAGGTCATTTTTTGGAGCAGGGACAGGCCTAAAGCATGCAGAACAATGGGCCCCGGGGGACACAACTCTTTTGACAATCCACAAAAATCAGGTTGACAGACGGCTGGAGGAAGAGTGGAGTAATGTCGATCTGCTAGCACTACTGATAGAAGCAGTAATCATACAAAGATGTCATTAAAAAGTTTTTTTTCAAGCAAGTGAGAGCATGCCTGCAGTGTGGCACGTCTTTTATCTGAGTGAACTGCTGCTGAAGCTGACAGAATGATGTCTCAGTTAGTGAAACAGAGAGGAAAACAGCACCAACATGACAACTACAGAGCTACCATGACTGACAGCAAGACCTGAGCTGATCCTGCTGTTAGAAATTACACATTCTCTCTCTGTCTTTCGAAAAACAAACATGTAAAACTTGTTAAAGTAGTTACTTTTTTTACCACTACAATTCTTTAGAGACAGGATGTCAAAAAGTGGTTAGAGTTGTTTTTTTTTTTTTTTTACTTTAATATAATATATATTAAAGTAAAAAAACAAAAAACAACTAACCACTTTTTGACACTCTTCCTCCAGCCGTTTTTTGTTTTTTTACTTTAATATAATATATATTAAAGTAAAAAACAAAAAACAACTCTAGTAGATACATAGAAAAAAAAGTTCCCAGGGCTAACATTCTTAGAATTTATATCAACTAAAGGCCTAGGATTCCTTGAAGATAATTTTATGTTAAGAAATGACTTAGTTTAAAAGTTTTTTAGTTAAACGTTGAACTTAACATTATGCATAACCTCATGCAATATTGCATCAGAATGTGTTGTGAAGCACTGTCAGCTACTACCACACCATTTTCTACATCAGTCTCTGTAAAATTTACTAAGGCATAGCCATTTTTTGTAGAACTAAGGCTGACTAACTGTGGCAGCCTTCTTGAACTGGGCTTTCAAAAGTTAACCAATTGTAGATATATAGCCAATAGCGACTTTCTGAAAGTTTCATTAAAACCCATTAAGTGAGTCACAAGATATCAATCTATATGTCAGATGGTATAGACAATTGAACACAAACAGAGAAGGGTCAACAATTTCCACTGTCTTTGGTAGCAGGTGATAACTGCAAGCTTTCATATACAAAATAATACTGGCAAAAAATAATAACTGGCACAGATAAAACAAAATGTCATTGTAAAATAATTCTTGTTTAACCTGAGAAAAGGTCTTTGAACACATCCTGATGAGGTTCCTTCACAATCATCAGTCTGTAATGTTGATAAACCTCCTTCAGTCAGAGTGTTGAGAGCTGCTGTGACCTGTCAAATGGTGACAGCCGGAATCAGTCAGCCAGTAGAGGTGCCAGCCTTAATCAGAGCCAGGAACCGGTTGAACAACTGCTCATTGTTTAACAATAAACACAGAGTCCATTTGGATGTCTCAATTACTAAGAGTGATGCATATAAATAACATGCACGGCCCATTAGACTCATCACACATCTCATGCTGACAGAGGCGTTTGCTCCGACTCCAACTGCTCTCTGACATGTCAGATTGAATTATCTGCACGTCAGAACACAACAGAGAAAATGTAGAGAGAAAACAACAAATTGACTCGGTCAGCACTGCTGATCTGTTAATGTGGTGCATCAATGACACACACACACGTATCTACAAACAAATACACTCCTACAATCTGACTGTTTCTTGCTTTTATTTTTTTTAAATACTTTAAAAATGTCACTTATTCATTGTATGATATAAGATTTAACTACTTATTGGGAGAAGTAAAAAAACAGTGTTTAAATGAAGAAAAAAATCGCACATCAGAAAATTATTGCTTTACAAATTGTTGATAATATTAAAGACAGAATATGTTTGTAGAGCAGCTTTGATATCTGGATAGAATTGTCTTTATTGTCATTGCAATTCACACAGTTGTTCAGTATGAGATTAAACAAATACTGAGGCAACAATATTCTCAATAAAAGTTCAACAAAATTCAAATTTAACTATTAAAAAGGGGTTATTTTATAATAAATAGAGGAGGTGATAAGTGAATTGTGCAATGGATTGTCAAAATACTGTATGATATTATTAATAAATAAAAAAAATGAGTAAATGATAAAATCTGTAAATAACCTAAATATGGATCTATTCAGTAGTAAAGAGTAAATGTACTATCACTACAAATAACAAAAAAGAGACAACAATACAAGAAAGAATAACTTTATTATTTGTAGTAGTAAAATGCTCCACATTTATATAGCACCTTTTTAACCTCTCCATTTTCTGCAAAGGATTGTACAATATTTGTCATTCACACATACTCATGCAATGCTTTTTTTCTATTGTATATTTTTATGCACTATGTAAAGCAGTGATTTCCAACCCTGGTCCTCAAAGAACACTATCCTGCATGTTTTCATTGTATTCCTGCTCTACAGCAGGTCTTCAAGCTTTGCAGAAGCTTGTTAATCACTCACTCATTCAAATCAGGTGTCAAAGCAGGGAAACAAGTAAAACAAGCAGGATAGTGTTCTATTTTATCCATACTGACCGCCAGAGGCGGTGCTTCAAGCACTGAATGAGTGTTAATCACAACAAAGTCACCTGTGACCTGCCGGTGACCCACGTGACTCTATATAGTCACATGACACCCAGCGCTCAATACCTTTGTTCTTCTTGCACGCAGGTGTGGTTGTACGTATCTTCCACTACTCTCTGCAGGTGAGTCTCGCCCTCCAGGGGCTTCACAAGCTATTTCTGCTTACCAGATCAGTGGTTGTTGCTGTACGACTGGTAAGTTTTGTTTTTCCTTTCTACGACAGTAGTTTACTGTTCACTTTAATTTGCCACATTGCTTGGATTATCCGACTCAACGGTAGCGTTCTCCGCCTGCGCTGAGTTCATTTTGTGTTTGTTGTAGTTATCTGAGTCACCGGTAGTGTTCTCCACTTGCACTTAGTTTATCTTGTGTTGCTGTAGTTATCTGACTCACTGGTAGCGTTTTCTGCTCACTGTGAGTTCATCTTTGTTTGTTCTAGTTTATCTGACTCACCAGTACCGTTCTCTGCTCATGCTGAGTTCATCTTGTGTTTGTTGTTGTCGGCAGTATGATTCAGAATAACTTGTTGCTTGTCCTGTATGGCTTCACTCCAGCCTGACGATGGGCATGACTTGTGTCCCTCCTGTCTTGGGGTGGAACATCTCAGGGAGGCGCTGTTGGACAATGCTTGCCCAAATTGTAGCATCATGCCCTGGTCAGTCAGACTAGATCGGTTGGCTGCGCTGGAGCAGCCTACCGACTGTGTAGGCGTTGCGCAGCACAGCCCATTGCCTCCCGGACAAGTAACATGCCAGAAGCAGCCTGCTGTGGCTGCACCTTCGGTGTCGACGAAGGAAGCCAGATATACACAGGGAGATTTTCCACATCCATGCCTGCAGTTTCTACTGCTTTCTTTGGACGCAGTAGATCAGATGCTGTTTTTGTTGTTCCTCCCTCGGAGGAGTACATTTGGGAACTGCATGCCTGTTGGTCGGACACCAAGGCTCTTTCACGGCTTACATCAGATGGCAGCAATGGCAGCCATGCATGAGGCGCCTAGGTTTAGCTTGTGGCAGATGCCAGCTGTGGAACCAGGGCTAGTGCCCATTGTCCGTGGCCTCAGTGCCGTATTACTGATGACCTTCTCTGTAAGGCCTATGACTCTGGTGCTCACATGGGCCGGACTGGGAACTCCCTCTCTCATCTGATGATCTCCCTGTCCTCCTCTTTGGAATCTGTTCCACTGGACCATTCCACCCAAGGACTGGTCAACGTGTCTCTGCAAGCCATTGCTCTTATGACAAGGAAGCTTGGGCGCACACTCTCTATGCTGGTTCATGCTTGCCGCCAGGTCTGGTTGGCCCAGTCGCCCCTCACTGAGCTTTATAGGAAAACCCTCCAGGCCCTTCCTGTGGTTCCGAGAGAACTCTTTGGCTCTGCTGCGCTGGATGCCTTGGATCATACAGCTCAGACTACTCAAACAAGACAACAGCTGGCAGGGCTTCACAGACGTGATCGCCAACCAGTTGGCGCTTGGGCGGCTGCAGGTTCCTCACGAAGGTCCTCGCTGCCATCCATTTCTTTCATTGAGCCCCAGGTCCCGGGTCAGAGATCTGTCCAAAGATCTGCTCCAGGGCGGGGAGACTGGAGTCCAGACCAAGCGTGAGCTCTGCCTTCTCGCCCCTCTTGGGCTGCACAGTCAGGAAGACATCCCCCCAGGCCTTCAAGAGGCCGGGGGGCCCGCAGAGGATGTTTTGAGGCTGGGGGTCGGTTATTTTACTCCAGCACAGCTCGGCAGCCGGTCTGCCCACACCCCCAACTTGTAGGTGTCGTCCCCAGCCACCCGTCCCTGGCTGGGTCAGGATTACCATCATCCACAACCAGGTGAAGGCACAGCACTGAACCAGGAAATCTGGGCATGCAGGACAAGCATGTACTGGTGAAATCAGACAACACCATGGTGGTTTTTCACATCAACCACCAGGAGGGAACCAGGTCCAGGAAACTGTTGTGCTTGACCTGGGCAGCCCTGCACTTCTCCAGTCTGCTGAGGCGTCTCCCCCCCAGGTGGAATATTCTTTCCCAGATGAGGGGCCGGATTTTCCACCCCAAACTGACTGACTCCAGCTCTGGGTTTGGCCCCTACTAGGCCGGGATCCACTTTCTCAAAGTACGATGGGGAAGTAGGGCGTACAATGGCTAATGCATGGGCACCAACTACATGCACGGTCAATGCTAACAAGTGGGCAGTCTTTCCAACCTGTTGCCATGGTAAAGGGCAGGACCCGGTACAGCGTTCAGTCTCTGACATACTGGCCTTCCTGCAGGCATTACTGGATCGGGGACAGTCTCCGTCTACTTTGAAGGTATATGTAGCCGCTATTTCTTGTTGGCATGTTGGGCTGAATGGTTGTTCAGTGGGCCGAGATAAGGACAACGTGCTGTTCTTGAGGGGCGCTCAGCATTTGTACCCCCCCAACCGCCCTGTGGCACCAGCATGGGACCTTTCTCTAGTGCTTGAGGCCCTTCGGTTTACCCCGTTTGAGCCCTTGGCATCTGCAGACCTCAAATGACTCTCACTGAATACGGTGTTCCTTTTGGCGATGGTTTCTGCAAAACATGGGAGAATTGCAGGCTCTATCAATAGCGGAGTCCTGCTGCCGGGGAGCCCTGATGGTGTCACCCTGTGTTCCGATGTGGCATTTATTCCTAAGGTGTCACTGGTGGCAGGCAGTATCCAGCCACTCAACCTTGCCCGTTTTGAGACCGGGGGCTCCTCTGAACCTCTGTGCTCGGTTTGTGCACTTGAGGCATATATCAATTCCACAACGTCTTTCCGGAAGACAAATGGCCTTTTTGTCTGCTACACAGGCTCTGGAAAGGTCAGGCCCTTTCTAAGCAGCAGCTTTCACAGTGGGTTGTGGATTTGATTGCTAATGCTTACGCCTATGAGGATCGCCCACTGCCTGCAGGAGTGAGGTGCCACTTCACAAGGAGCATGTCGACCTCATTTGCTGCCATGAATGGGGTTTCAATTGGACATTATATGCAGCGCAGCCTCCTTGAAATCACCAAGCACCTTTGCTCGGTTTTACAGGGTAAATGTGGCTGTGCCCCATCCCCTTCAGGGAATCTTGGAGCAGCATCCATCTACATCCCAATGAGGTAGGTGGGCAGTGGTTGTTCCTTGGGTGTTGCAGATTCCTCGTGACCTTGTTGACATATATCATTCAGTGCTTGAAGCATCGCCTCTGGCGGTCAGTAGGGATGAAATAGAATGAAAGTTACGGCTGTAACTACGGTTCTATGAATCCCGGATGACCGCCAGAGTGCTTGGTCCCTCAGACTCCTTAAGTCTCGCAAGAAGGTTGAGGGATTGAGCGCAGGGGGTCATGTGACTATATAGAGTCACGTTGGTCCCCGGCAGGTCACAAATGACTTTGTTGTGATTAACAACCTGCGACCTGCGCATGCGCAAGAATGATCATTCAGTGCTTGAAGCACCTCCTTTGGCAGTCATCCGGGATTCATAGAACCGTAGTTACAGTCATAACTTTCGTTCCTCAAAGACCAGGGTTGGGAATCACTGATACAGAGCATCTCACTCATATACTAATAAGAATATCAGGGGCAGTGGGTGAGTTCAGTGCTTTGCCCATGGACACTTTGACACAATGCCAAGAACTGGGAATCAAATCACTGACCTTTTGATTAGAGAACAACTTTCCTAACCAGCATGCCAAGCAAATAAAAAAGTAGACAATATAAAAAAAACATTAATACTATATTAATCTATTTGGTGATTGAGTTTTTGTTTCAAAACATTTGCAGTGGTTTTCATAAGTCGCAGCGATGCACAGTTCTGTCACTTGAGTTTGAACATATTTAAAAAAGAAATTGTGTGACAAACATTTTTCTCAAAACAGTCACAATGAAGTTGCAAGCATGTCTCAAACCCACCTGAATTTTGTCATGGGCATCTCAAACCTGTATCTAGAGTGCTCAAACTGCATTTTGACACCTGCATGGTAGTTCTCCTCTGACAGAAAACATCCAAGGTTAATGACCGGATCTACAAAAGTGCTTTACAAAAACAAAAAAATAAGACAGCAGCACTCACATGACCTATGAGAGTAAAATAAATAAAAAACATAAAAAGTAAAAAAAATATAGCCCCTAAATAAAAACAAATAAAACATAAAATCTGTTAAAATAAGTAAAAGTCAAATCTCACATAGTGTCAAAAGTCAAGGAGGAGAAATGGATTTTAAAGGGGACCTATTATGCTTCCTTGAACAAGTCAGGATAGGTCTGTGGGCTATAGAAATATGTTCATTACATTTATTACACAAATCATTCTCAGATATTGAGATTTCACCTGATAACTTCTGCTTGTTTTGAGCTCATTTTAGAATGAGCTGTTTTATGGCTACGTCACTAATATGCAAATAAGCTGCTGTTGGCCACACACCCCAACTCAGTGTCCCATCTGAAAACAAAAACTTACTGAAGGATTAAACGCTGCGGATCTGACGTACATTTATATCATTATTAAACTCTGAGGATTCTGACTTTGGGACAAGGGCACTTAGTTCTTTAATATTTGACATGACACCTGCAGTTTGTCAGTCATGTTAGTCATCATTTAACCAAGAGTCAGATCTGGTTTTAGGCTGCCTGGTTTTTAATGTAGCCACACAGTCCTAAACAGCTTGGCAGGTGGAGTGAAACTAGGAGCGAACCTCCCCAGTTTTGTTGCACATAGACTCAAGGATGACACAGTTCTGATTAAAAAACATCTGAAAACCAGCTAGTAGTAGAGAATTTGAAAACTAAGCATGCTTTAACTGTGGTACAGGAAAGGGCAACTTCACATAAACAAGATAAATGATCTGAAAACGCTGCGTCACAAATTCTAAAGTTAAAAACAGGTAAACCAAAAGGTAAAACCATTCAATGTGTGGCCATGTTTCTGGGAACAGCCACAGACCCAAATAAAAAGGCTCAGGATGTGGGTGTATGTGGGCAACAAAAAATTGTGCTGGGCTAAAAATGCAGTTTTGAAAGAAATGCAGACCAAAAAAAAAAAAAAAGATTGGCTGCTCAAAATGTGGCTGCACAGCTTTCTGGTCACTTGGTTGGAAACAGAGTTGAATTCGGAGGCTGGGCTTAGTCTTAGAGTTAAGGTGAGGAGCTTGTTGTAGAGCAACTGCTCCTCCTCATCAAAAATAGTCAGTTGAGGTGATTCAGGCATTTGATTAGGTGGCAGCCTGGGCACCTCCCTCGGGAGGTTTTCTAGGCACAAGACAGATGGTTAGTTCCAGGTCATTGCTTTATTTTTATGAGCCTTAATGAGTTTAATCTTGATGTTTTATGATGAAATCCACTGCCTTAAGTTACTGGAGTTAATAACATTGTGTTGCGCTTAAAAATGTTCTTTATCAACTCATAGTGGATGCAGAAGGTATGGTTCTGCTGTATGAGCCTGGAGAGTCTGCCTCTCCAGATGCCTCAACTATAAATGCTGACCCACTGGGCTAATTTGATAAAAGCCTTTGCTAAGTTACCATGGAGACACAACAGATAATTACACCCACAACCTGGCCCATGTGCCCATATTATTATGGGATACATAACTGACCTGAGTATGCAGAGGGGTTGCCACGGGAAACAGGCAGCCTTTGCCTTATCTACTGTAGCAAAAAAAAACAAAACTGAGGGCAACTGAACAAGGTGTCAGCTATGAACACAAAATCCACTTCAGAAAGAACGCTTTGTCTCACTGAGCCTTACAGCAGAAAGATCACACAAGACTTTTTCTGTTTAAACAGCAGCCACTTCATTTCAGTGATTCAACCTGTCTGCTGCAAAGTTAAAGAATCAAGTCATATATAATAAGAGCTAGAGGAGAAAAGAGTGCAACAACGTTTAAAGTCTTCATTTAAAACCCTTGTGTGCTTTTTAAATTGTTTCATTATGAAGACAAGGTGGGAAGAGAGGAGGATGTGTGTGTTATTTCATTATTAGTAAGGGAGGAGGGAATAGGATGAAGAGCAGGAATTGTCCAAAGACTTTTAATTGGATTGCTAAAGTGCTTTCTTAATTGAGTTCTGTATTCTTGTTAATATAACAGTGCACATGTTTATGTTGTGTTGCACTAATACACACAGAGGCACACACACACTCAGAGTCGCATCTAAATTGAACCCAGGGGGTCAGGGATAGTAAGAGAAGATGAGATTTGATGAGTTGAACGCCGGACACTTCAGCAAAAATTCAATTTAGACGCTCTCAGATTGACTGGTTCATTTCTAACAGCTTACCTTTAATAGCTTTCCTTACTGTCGCCTTAATTAAATTCTCACGTTAATGCTTTAGCAAGGGAACCTGTTAACTTACATTTCCCGTGTGGTCAGAACACACATGCACAGACCTATAAGAGGTGATGGGAGAGCAGAAATCAAGAGCACAAGAATGTGCATCTTTTAACAACCACATACACACACACAAACACACTAGTACATACAAACACACAAAGGAGTTGTTCCTGTAATGCAACAAAACTAAACTAATTTTTGACTTTGTGGCTGAATATAGATGTTTTTTAGCTGTGACATGGAAGTAATGTGGCTGCACAAAGAGTTTCCATTGGACCATATTTCTTTCTGTGTGTGTGCAGGTGGGTGAGGGGAGGGGAATTTGCTTGTGTTCTGTCTGTTTTTCCCTGATTGCAGTTGAACTGGGAGAAAATGCTGACAATTCTACCTGTAAGCTATACAAAAAGTACCTGGCACTGTGCTAAAACATAAAATTCAATCTTGTAACATACTTGGAGTTGTTTCTCAGCTCCTGTGGGCAAATAGATGTCAGGGAAGAGATTCTTATTCTGTGGCTTGATGCAGTTTGGAAAAAAGCCTGACCACAGAACAGATTCCAGTGAATTAAAATTTATTTAACTGAACAAAACAGAATCAATTTGGAACCCGTTGGCAGGTGGAAGTTTGTTTGATTATTCTGCATATTAGTGTCTGACTTGATATTGAGAATATAATGATTTTAGCTCTTTCCTTGCTGAGAGGTTCCACTTATGTTAATTTTGTAAAATCCTTGTTCCCACAAAGGTCTAATGATCAAACTTTAGGTTGGGATAGATACTCAGTCATCCATGGCAAATTTGTAAATAAATAAAAACAAAGCAACTGGACTTCTATTATGTAGTTTAAGATGTGTTGCTTCCCATTTGAGGAGCTTTATCAATTTTAAACTCAGTTGTAAAATGAAAAAGTTTCCCAGATGGAATCACACAGTTTTTGTGAATCTGAAGAAGGAAGGCCTAGGACTGTATTCCCTGAGACATTATATGGGGGGTGCTGCAGCAGTACAGGATGCTTAAATTTTAGAAAAATTAAAATATAGTTCGCACATTAAGACTTTACCCTAAAACCCAACCTAGGTTGTTTTTAGTGACACACTGACAGCTAAATGGATATCAAATAAACACTAGGTGGATCTATCACAAATAGATAAACTGTTCAGTTTAACCTGGCAATAATCTCATGTTTGAACCAGATTGCAAGGTTGATTTTACCTTCTTCTCAAAGTATGGCAGTTTTGCTTTTAGTGCCGCCTGCCTGAATTTAATCCCCAAAGATTTCCCTTTTCAGGTTTATTACAAACAAAACAAAACATTTAATGAAACATAAAAGAATCTTAACTTATTATTTAACTTTGACTTTGTTTGACTTTTGGGGACAGACAAAGTGATCTTCCCCACATACAAGAGGACCAAATATTTCAATGTGAAGTGCCACACTGAAATCAGTGCATCAAAATACTCCATCTATTTACTGTACCTGCCTCTCTAAGCAGGGTCACAAAGGTAGCTGGTGCCTATGTCCAGCTATCATTGTGTGAGAAGCGGGGTACACCTCAGACATGTCGCAAGTCCATCACACACAGAGACAATTGAGACAGACAACCATTCACCCTCTGACTCACAGCCAGTGGCATTTTCTAATTACCAATTAACCTACATACATCCAATGCATATAAAGGTGATTTAATTCAACAACACTTATCTGCCCAACAGTTACCCTGCAAGTCTTGTAAAAAGAAGTGAAGTTTGAGTTCTTAACACTCATTCAGTTGATATCACTGATTTCTGTACCTACTTATTCCTGTTCAGGGTCAAGAGGAGGTGGCCCTTATCTCAAGCAGTCAACAAGGCAAGAGGAAAGGTCATCATTCCATCACACGGCCAACACAGTGACACACAATGCAGACAACCACACACACACACACACACACACACCTAAAGCAAAGCTGTAACACCAGCATGGATATTAGTTAAATCATTATATTGGAACAACCATCAATTTTTTGCACAGCTTACTGAATTACCATTCAGTCAACAAAACCTCGAATGAGAACTTTTATATTAAACACAAATGATAGAAGCATTCCTACAAAGTAATAGACTGAAAAAGGAGACAACAAATTAGTCAGTTTGGCACAAAACTTGGCGCATGGGCAGTCTTATTTTCAAAGAGTCAACCATCACAAGGTTTGATCGAACCACAAAAGTGACTCTTGGCTTTCAAAAGACTCACTTAAAAAGCCCAGAGAAGAAGCTGAGAGGCTCAACCCTGTGTTTGTAGTTGATAAAATAAGAAGCACTTGTCTGTGAGTTTCTTTGAGCAAAATGTCAAGTTAAATGGAAGTGACTGCAGGACAAGAGCTTTGCAGATAAATGGCTCATGGGCTGTCATGGTACCCAGTTGATATCTAAGTAAAAATAATTCTGATTGACACTTTCTTCTGTCTTTTTGTTTCCTGAACTGTCTGTGTATGTTTGATGGAGTCCTTAAAGCATCATTCTCCGATCAGACTTGTAAAACAGGTTGGCCTGTATGACACAAGTTTTAAAAAGCTTTCAATGAAAGGTTTATTTAAAAAAAAAAAAAAAAAAAAAATATATATATATATATTAGTAGTAGTAGTATTAAAGTCAAGTTTATGTGTAAAAGGGTGTGGCAAAAGAGAAAAAAATGTTTTTGTTATTAGCCCCATGAAATATACTACCACTAATAATAATAATATTAATGACTGGAAAACTTCTGAATAAATTTTTAAGGGGGGCTATAGTAGTTGCTGCCTGAAGTTCAAAAGTCCATTAACTTTGTTGTTTAAAATCCATTAAAAATTTGGGATATGCTTTTGTAATATTCTAAGCTGATATGATGCCGATAATATAAGGGTAGATTAGTTCACAAACAGTTAGTTAGTTTGGAAATATAGAAATTTATGAATCGTTCTTTTTCTTTTAAATCAGTTTTTCTTGTTTAGATTTTTCTAAATTCCAGTAACATTTTTTTCATGTAAAAAAGTGTTTTATTTTATGATAGAGTAATAATATGTCAGCAATTGAGAAGAAAAAGATTCAATATTTCTGAAATATTGAATCTTTTTCTCAAAATCTATAAAATATTATTTCATAGATTGGTCTATAAATTAATTGGTATGGTTTATAAATTAAAAACTTTCTAGTCTTTTTGTTAAATATAGTTCTTTACATGAGTTTTATAGGAGAGTAAAGAAACAGTCCATTCTATAAAACAGACACAATCTTTACTGTACTTCATAATTTTTACATCAATTATAGTGTAAAACTATTGTATTTCAATTTTCCTTTTTAATGAGTTTTTCTTTTTCCCCTGAACTTGTTCAGTGTTGGAACAAGTTAGAACAAGTTTCCCCTTCAACACAAAGGTAACCCGTTTAGACCTGGGTTGATCTGCAATTCTTTACCTAAGTGGACGTACAGTAGCTTTATTATTTCAAACTGCAGAATGTCTTATTCCACTCATAAAACTCACATCTCATTTCTCCTGATGTGTTTTGATGAGGAAAAGTTTGCTCAAGTGAGGAACAAACACATTTCCTCTTTGATTCGATCTGACTCAATTGTTTTGGTTGTCACAGTTTTTTTGTAGTCAAAGCAACTCGGAATGATGCTTTTTTTTCTGCTCCTGGTGGAAGGCGAACGTGTTTCTTTTCTCTCTGTCTCTCTGTCCCCTGAACTGCCCCCCCCCCCCGCCCGGTTTTCTTTTTTCGAAGCCTCTTTTTACATATTTTCCAAAAATTTAAGGAATATGGATCTGATCAGCTGGTTTCTCAA
>NC_051435.1:31203568-31204563 GCF_001649575.2 Kryptolebias marmoratus | reverse complement strand
TACTTTTAGATAGTTCGGTACAGTTAGTTTTAGTTTTAGCTTAGTTTAGTTCTGCACATTTAGTCATGCTTAGATCTGTTGGTTTAGCTTAGCTTATTTAGACAATTAGTTCTGTAATTTTGTTTCTGTAACTATGTCTGTAATTTTGTTCTTGTGTTGTAAAGCACTTTGAGTTGCCTCGTGCTGAAAAGTGCTATATAAATAAATGTACCTACCTACCTACCTACCATCGGTACTTACCAAAAATGTTCTTCTCTCAAATCATAAAGTTTGTTTGGATATTGTTATGTTTTAAGAACAAGAAAATGAAGTAGAAAAAGTGTAAAAATTGCGAAATATTTAAAAATAGTTATTTTACTTACGGGCTGGTATGATGGGACAGAGATTAGCACTGTCACCTCACAGCATAAAGGCTCCTTTCTGGGTGGACTTTGCATGTTCTCTCTGTGCAAAGGTGGGGTTTTTCCAGGTACTCTGGTTTCTTCCCACAGACAAAAAACATACATGTTAGGTTAACTGGTAACTCTAAAATTGTCCCTCAGTGTGAGTGAGTGTGTGAATGTGAATTGTTTGTCTTGTTTGTTCCTATGTGGCAATGTGATGGACTCCCACCTCTAGCTCAGTGACTGATGAAGATAGACACCAGCACTTCTGTGACTCCAAAAGCGGTAAGCAAGTAAAGAAAATGGATGGATAAATATTTAAGAGGTCATGGCCTTTGTGTTTTGGGAAGCCATTAAACTGTTTAGATTATAAAGATTATTTCTTATTGGTCCTATCAAAGAAATCTAGATAAAAGAGAGAAAATATTCAGGTTGTCTGAGCAACTTGTGCTTTTAGGCTGTATTCACACCAGATACTCTGGTAGACTTGGTTTGATTGGGGTCCAAAATTGCAACATTTGCTACTTTTTAAGCTGGTGCATTTCACATTCACACTGCTCTGAGTCAATCGAGCCAACCCTTTGAGCAACTTGTTCCCCCCCCCCCCCCCCC
>NC_051435.1:31190361-31203497 GCF_001649575.2 Kryptolebias marmoratus | reverse complement strand
CCCCCCCCCCCCCCCTTCACCTGTGGTGGCACTGCACCAGGAAGTACTGAAGGAAATGACACAAAAACCTCTGAAGAAGACACTGAGCGCAACTTACTTCTTCTGGAGAAGTAAACAAAAATGGAGTGATGTCAAATTTTAGTGGTTTTAACATTTCTGTTTTTTTCTGTGGTACATGTGCCAAACAAACATTTTTTAACAATGAGCTCAGCATCAGCAGCACTAAATAGGGATGGTGTGAATACACCCTTAGATTCTCTTTACACAACAGCCACATGTATATATAAAAAAATATGATCCTATGACACCACAGCTCACCTCTGACCTTTTACTCAATTTGAGATCCAAATTTTCTGAACAAAAGGGATAAGTAAATTGCTGGCTCATCAACTGAACAAATTTCTGCATCCCAGCTTATACGTCAAGTTTGAACTGGTGCAGTAATAAAATCAGAAACATTGGAAATAATTAAAATATTTGTGGGATTTTATGAGTAACTGTAGTTATTCACTTCCTCATGTTTCTGCAGACCTGATCTTTTTCATCAGTGACATTAACACTCCTGCTCTGAATCCGAATCAGGCCAAGGAAATGGACTGTCATGGCAACAGAGCTCAAAACTGTTAAATCTTCACAAAGTGTAAAAAGCCCTGGTCCAGACAGCTTGCCAACTGAAATTTTACAAATTTTTGGGGGGGAAGCAGCTGGACCCATTTCTACTACGGTCAGCTGTGGCTCAGTGCTTAGAGCAGTCGTCCTCCAATGAGGAGGTTCACTTCCTGGCAGTAATGACATATCAAAGTGTCCCAGGGCAAGACACTGAACCCCTCATTGCTTATGACGTATGCCCCATCGGTGTATGAACAGATTTTAAAGCATTGGCTAAACTCTACATGATTTTTTCAGGTTAGTTAAATCAAATTGTATTTATTTGCAATAAGCACTCATTTTTAAATTTTCAGGAAGTATTCTATAAGGTTTACAACCCCTCCACAACAAAGCTACCTGAAACTGTAATTGCACTGGTTGCTGAAAAGACATTTGACAAAACAGAGTGGGATCATCTGTTTCACACTTTGGAAAAAAAAAAATCTCATGGGTATGATTATTATATACGGTCCCTCAGTCAGCTTTCAGGACAAATAGCGCAAACTCTGAACATTTTTGCTTACATCACTCTACAAGGCAGGATGATCATTAAGTTCCCTTTTTATGCCACTATAATGGAACCTCTGTCCATGCCTTTACAGTCTAATCTCAATATAACCAGCATAACTAGAAAAGATGTGATGTTCAAAGCTCTGTATGTGGATTACTTTATTTTAATCCTGTCTGACCTGTCACACTCTATCCCTGCTGCTCGTTCAGTCCTATCAGTAAAATTCCTGGATATAAACAAAATTTTGGCAAAACTGAGGTACTTGCTGTTAACAGAGAGACAAAAAAGTATAAATTTGAAAATTTACAATTCAAGATAATCAATTAGGGTTTGGAGCGTACATAGAAAACACAATGGGTAATCTTTATAAGATAAAACTTTCTCTTTGTTTATACACATTAAACATGCTTTTGAGTGATGGTCTCTCATAAATATTTATGTGGTCACTAGAATTAGGGCCATCAAAATTAATATCTTTACATGTTTTGTATATCTACGTCAATGTATTTCAATCTTTCTTCTTTTAACTTTTTTCTGTAAAGTCAATAGTCTGATTCTGGATTTTATTTGGAGCAAAAAAACATCCAGACTGTGTCATCAAATCTTTCAGAGGCCCAAAACTCTTGGTGGAATGGCATTACCTGACCTCTTATACGACTACTGGCCAACTAATATAGAAAATCTGAAATATTGAGCTTACAATAATAAATTTTATTCATAGGTGCCTTTCAAAACACTCAAGGTTACCTTAAAGAAATCAAAATTAACATCAAACAGTAAATACAATAAAAATGATTAACAGAATTAACAGATATAAGTAGCAAAGTGGTCATTTGAGATTCATAGCAATTACAATGATTTATGATTGCACTGAATATGCTTCTCTCAACAGGTTTTAAGTTGAGATTTAATGGCAGTAATAGAAACTAATTTTTTTGAGTCCAGGCGCAGAGAATTCCAAAGATAGGGGGTCAAGTAACTGAAGGCTCTCAATCCCATGGTGTCCAGGCTTGCAGGTAAAACAGTGAGTTGGAAGGAGGAGGTGGAGGATCTGATATTACAGGTGGAAATGTAAGCATGGAGATGCGAGGAAATTTACTGAGAAGCAAGAGTGTTAATTGCCTTAAATGAAAAAAGCAGGATCTTGTAGATGATCTATATTTGATGGGGAGCTAATGAAGTAGCTGTAGGACTGGTGTTATAAGGTTGATAGAGAGAGTTCTAGTGATGATAAGGGTGGCAGATGTTGAACTAGCTGAAGTTTATGAAAAGGCCTGTCAGGTAAACCAAAGGGAAGATAATTACAATAATTGAGACGAATTGTGACCAGAGTATCGACCAGAACAGCAGTGGTGTTAAGTGTAAGGGACGGATGCAGATGACAGATGTTTCGTAGGTGGAAGTAAGCTGACCAAATTATATTATTGATTTGGGAGTGGAGGGATAGGGTGCTGTCAAGAATGACACCCAGACTTCTAACCTGGGGAGAGGGAGAAACTAAGGAGTTGTCAATGTGAATAGAGAAGTATTAGTATGAGGAGAATGATTTCCTCCCCACACCTAGACCAGTCATTCTGTGTTTCTTTTCTGTCCTCTAATCCCAGCCGGTCGAAGAAGATGGCCATTTGTCCTGAGACTAGTTCTGGTTCTGCTGGAGGTTTCTTCCTGTTAAAAGAGAGTTTTTCCTTTGTACTATTGCCAATGTGCTCTTCATGATTGGAGACTGCGATGAAGTAAAGATTCAACTCAATTTGTTGGTGTCAGGTTTGGTGGATGGATGGTAGGTTTGAACCCAAATGCAGGCAATACATGGAGGAAGTCAAAGAAAAACTAATTAATTAACAAAAAAGAAAACAAAAGGCTGAAGCGAAAGCAACAGAACTGAATAACAAAATAACAGACAGCACATGGAAGTGACACAATGAACCAGTGGATGAGTGAGGAAAGTGACCGGATTTTAAAGGCTGAGGATAACGATGGAGTGGAAACAGGTGACTGATTAGTAACGCAAGACAGGTGTGGGTGGTTGAGGCAGGCTAATGAGACGTGAGCAGAGGAAAGTAAATGATGACAGGAACACAAAGGACACGAGCAAAAACTATACAAAGACTTATAACATAAAACTAAACAAGAAATAAAACAGAAGTATAAAAAAACAGAAAACAAAAACCTCAATACAAAAGAAACTTAAAGAATAATTCAAACTAAAACCCAAATCCTGACAGTTGGCTTCTTAGATAAAAACTTTTACTAATTGGCTTTTTATAATGTATCTGAATGTTTTTGTACAGTGCCCTGTGATGACGTTTGTTGTGATGTGGCACTAATAATTCAACACTGCTGTAAACTGGTGGAAATAGCTCTCTGACTGTATCGTTGGAAGCTCTAACCACTGAGCCACAGGTGAACAAAAGGTAACCAAAAAGGTGCAAATTGTTAGATCATTCTGAAATGATCACCACAGTGATGTCCTTTGGCAACTATGTTTATATGCATATATGTCATTACATATGTAATGACCAGTGTATATGGAAATGTATGTGTATTTATTAATTTTTAAAAATTGTACTCTTTTCCTAGGGGTAGCTGTGAGCATGGGGGCTGTTTTTTTGTTGTTAATTGTTATTCAAAAATTAAAAAAAAAAAATCATAAACAGAGCGTTTCAAAAAGCAGCAAGTAATTTATACTAAATAAAATATCCAGTGTGTTAGCATATGTTCTGTGAAATATTTAGACAGGATTGGAAGAGGTCAGCACAATAAATCACACTCACACTGTTTCTGCTAGAATATTTGTGTCGCTTTATTCCGCCACAGAACACAACAAAGCAAGCAGCATTTCAATGCTTCACATCCCCGTGATGCTAACTTAATAAAACATAAGCGCCTTTTACCTTGACACTGGACTGGAGAGCCGACAGTCCAGGCAGAGTAGCATCAACGTAGCTGGGCGTTCGCGCGCAACCCGTAGCAGACTCTGTCCGGGGGTCGGTGCTTCCCCGTATTATAGAGGTGAGTAAACAAAGACCGCGTGCGAAGAGGCAGGGCCAGTCCCTCCACGCAGGTGTTGCTGCTATGAGTTAGGCGTTTGGTTTTGAAAAACATGTTTTCAAAACCGGCAGCCACTTTCTCAGACTCCCAAGTGTCCGCACACAGAACAACATAAGATTCACACAGAAAATTATAAGTGTTGTCATTCCCCGTTTCACAAAAAGTAAAAATATAAGTGTTCACACAGCATTAAGCTAGGTTTTGTCAATTATTCACTATCAGTAGGGGTCATCAGCCTTCTGCGTTCCCCCTGTTTAGCAAAAAAAAACTATGTAAAAAAACCCATTTTGACTGACAGTGTAAATTGTGACCTTTTGATTTTTAGCTGACTCACAAGCATGTGTGAGAGCAATGACTTCAGCAGCCTGGGCTGAGTTATCTCTGGGTAACTTTTCTGCTTTAATAATTTAATAGAAAGTTGCGCAGTTGCATGATCACTGAACACCTCTCCTCCTGTGAGGGGGGTGTCTCTCAATTATGTCTAGGCAGCTGGAGCCTCTCTCAAGGCTACACAAGAGATAAGTGTTGAGCCGGGGACAGCAGTGGTTATCTTATTTTGCAACAACAAAACGTCAACAACATCAGCAGACTGCCGCCGCTGCTGCACAAACTGCCTGCACAAACTGCCTGCACGCACGGTGAAAGGGATCTTGCAACAGGAACTAGTTTTTTAGAATAACCCATTTTGCAGTCTACCGTTTAGGCTGCTTGAATTTCCCATATTTATTTACTTATAATGTTTTTATGTTTACAAAATCATTTACTCAGTCACACAACTTCACCGACAGCACTCAGTCGCTCACTCACACACGCTCGCTCAGTTTCTGCATCTCAGCATGTTAGCTAATGGTAAATAGAACTGAAACAAACCAATCACCTTCTGTTCTCTGTCAGCCTCCATTGTGTCTTGACAGTAAACTGTCAGTTCAGCAACTTTTCAGAGAAAAGTTTACTGCCAGTTACTACCACATCCTTGTTGTAGAATTCACGAGTAACCCTTTGCTCATATTTGAAATGAATTTTTGATGAATTTCTGAGTGACAAAGCTAACAGCTTTATAGAAAATAATAGAAACGAGGCTAACACTGAAATAATGTTCCCCATTTTTTGTAATATGGAAGTGCTCAGGTTTAAGTAAAGAATAAAATCAATATAGAGAGTTAAATATGGCACAGTCAGTAGTCTATGAATGTATGGGTGAATGAGAAACAATATTAAGTGCATTGCAATGTCTAGAAAGGTTAAAATAATAAAAAAGTATATTATTTATATTAAAAAATATATATAATTGTGGCTCATATAACATTTGTTTTTTAATTTTATTTTACATTGTTTTTATGTGTTTGTGTGTGTGTAGTGGTGGTGGTGTTTGTTTGGGGGTGTGTATTTATTTATAGTGAGGGGGGTATATTTCTTAGAAGGTCAAATCGAGATCTAGTTTTATTATTTTTTTAAAGCATCATTCATAACAGATACCTTGTATTTCCTCTGTTGACAGTTGGTTTTTATTTCACTCACATTCAATTTCTGACTAATATGTTTTAGTCTGTGAAACTGATTAAAATAAATAGAATTGCTGAATCTGAGTCAATTAGTTTTCTGAACAGATCTGTATAAATTACTGTTATTTCTGATAATCTATAAATCTAGAAAACTGATGCATTTGTCAGTTCTCCACTTCTCCATTATGGAAAACACTGATACATTTAATAAGCATATGGTGTTGTTAGCCCTTTTCAAAGAAAGAAACATCTTGGAGAAACATACTCTGGAAGGGCAGCCATCTAATCCTCCAGCTACATTAGCCAGCTGTTTTAACACCAGTGTAGTATGACGATGTAGGGGAAAGAAATCACCTTTTATTTGGGCTGAAACAACACTGAGCATGTCAGAACTTAAACTTTTGCTTTATCATCTCTCAGTTAGACGAGTTTCAGTATCAGCTTCAGCCCTGAGATCTGCCTCACTCCCTAAAAACCTATCAGCTTTTGAAGATTTGGCACTATGTCATTACACACTCAGTGCTGCCAGCAAACCACACAACCTGATGGTCTGTGCATGTGTGGAAACTGCCTCTTGTGTCTGTGTGTGCAAACCTCCCTACACCAGTCTGACTGTTTGTATGTGTTGTCAAGTAGAGTTTTACAGGCTAGACTCTGACATAAAACCTTTAGCAGCAATGTCATGGAGCTTTAAAAGGTTAAACTGAACAAGGATTAATCCATGACCGTGGAACACAAAGTAAGAGTATGTGAGGAAAAAAAACTCACATCCATCTGAAGTGTGATCCTGGTTGGAACTGACATCTTTGTTCACTATGCTAGAACTACACAGCCCCTCTCTCTCTGTATGTATGTGTGTGTGTATGTACATTTATGCTTACAATACTTGTAAACACAATAAAAGCTTGAAGAGGATCCACGTTTTAGTTGGAGCCAAAGCATAAAATTCTGTATAAAGGCACTCAGTAATTCAATGTCTAATTACACATATTCCTTCTTTCTGCCTTTTTCTCCAGAATATTATCAACTATACTGTTCAGAAGCTGACATTTTGTAAAAGAGAATATAAAAAAAGAAACTCACAATCTCAAATTTTCCTTGATTGCCCCATTAGCTCAGTTATAGGTGTAATTACTGAAACTCCTAATCTTTAATCATCTTTTAATTGCCATATCATGTAGTCATTATAGCAGCTCCTGAAGGGAGGAAGTGAAACTTTCTTCTTTAGTGTTTAAGGCTAATTATTTTGGCCCTGAATATTTGGCTGAGTGTGGATGAATTTTCAGGAATGATGATAAACATCTTCTGCACCTTCTTTCTATTAACTCGCTTTTTGATTTTACTAGATTGTTATCTGCTGGTAAAATTGAGTAAATAATCTTCTTGTGTTTTATTTGTGTTTGTCTTTATAAAAAATAATGTTTTCTTTCTTCTTTTTTATTTTCTTTTACTTATTGGTGTGGAATATATTTGTTTTTTATTAACTTCCTTCGTATCCATTTGGTTTTCAGCCTAGAAGTATTTATCAGCCGTTAAGACATTAATCTAACTTTCAGCAGTTTAATCAGTCTTTCACTGGCAGTTTTAGGACAGACTTGATGTTATGTCTTACTTTAATTTACATTTTAATGCCAGATTCATCTGATTTTTCACTATGAGCTGACATCTGTGAGACAGGAGCGACTAGAGGACCAACTTGTCTCCTAACCACAAAAAGAAAAATCTAATCCAAACATAACACACACACCAACAAACATGATGGGATTTTTAAAAATACTTTCTCAGATTATACAGATTGTTTAAACTTTAAGTTTTGGATGTGTCATTTCTTGACAAATCCTGCATCCTGAACTGACAAGCAGCTATTTTTAGTGGGTTTTCAAATATCCCATCTTAGACCACTGATACAAAAAGGGAGCTCTTTTTTTTTTCCATTTTTTTTTCCATTCCATCCATTTCCATTCACACACAAGGATAATTTTAGATTAAAGAAATCTGAAGAGAGAGAAAAAAAACTTTCCAATATGGATATGTATAAAAAATTATAATAACAGTTAGTTTTATTATTTTTTCTTAGTTTGTTTTTCTTTGTCTTGATTGTGTCAACATTAAACTTTGCTCCTGTGCTGAAATAGTTAATAACTGATAGGAAACTAAAGAGTTAGAGTAAAAATTCTCCTAAAACATGTTTTTTCCTTAGACATCAAAAATGTTCTTTCACTGTGTTTTGATATGTCGTTAATTTGGATGTTCTCACCAGCTAGTGGCACAGTGTGGTTATCTGAGCTCTGTGCTTTTGTCGGACAAATACAAAATTATAAATAGAATAAAAAAAATGTTCAGACAAGGTTTTAGTGGAACACTTCAATGAAAAATATATGTGTATTAAGTACCGATTGAGTAAAGGAATCTTGCACAAAAGGATGCCTGTACTTCCATCTATCCACACTGTTGTTTCTGCACATTGTTTATAACATCTCTGATTGAAAGCCCCTTGTTTGTCCTGAAGGTAGAAACCTTCTCAGCAGCTGCTGAACTAAAACCAGAGCAGACCTATAATGGAAGAAGGTGGCTGTGTTAGTGTTTACTGATTGTTCAAATTTATTCCTCATACAAGTCTGGATCAAAATCAAGGAAAAATAAACCAAAAATAGTTTTTGGAAGCTTTAAACGATGTGATCCAAAGTTTTCTTTTTTATAGTTGAACATTTTTACATTAGGCCAAACTCATTTAAGAGGTGTGTGAATCTTAATCAATACTGGATTTAAAATGACAAAAAATGACTTTTTTATTGAATTTTGTTCTCTGTTGCTGTGCATTACCACTTTAGCTTTTCTCAGTCTGATTGAAATTAGTCATTTAAATTTGAAATTAAAATACACATAATGATGAGATTACTGCTTCTGAGACCCATTCGCTGGTTCCCCGGTGTTTGGATCAGAACTGTTCCTGGTTACATAGAAAGTCAGACCTACCGGTCTTTATGATTCACTACACAAGCTGGAAGTTTATTGTCTGCAAAGCAAAACTGAAAACAGTGAGAGGTACAAATTCTCCAAAAAGTCAGAGAAGTTATTCCATCATGTGTTGATGTTTAAACTCTGATGGAGATCAGATTTATTTAGACTGACTTATAGACGCCATCTTTGAAACCCATTACACATTTCAAAACATGTTAACCAAAGATGCACTTTTGTTTGTCCAAAAATTACTTTAAATGAATAAAGCAAGCCTTTTTTTTTCTCCTTCTTTTGATCATAGTGGAAACGTGATGTAAAACAGACGGATGATGGGGATTATGAACAATACACTCTCAGGAAGGACAGAGCTGAAAGTGGAAATTCACTTTTGTCTTTCAATTGTTAATTAAAGTTTGTAATCATTATCCTGATTATTATGTCCGTAGGCTTTAGGGGAATATTATGTGATACAGAAAATATTTGTTCCATTTTCAAACTAACTACCCAGTAATTATGATGCAGGCAAAGATAGTGATTACATTTGCATTTTATATTTTGTTTTTCTCCATAAATTGTGAAATTAACATAGGTTTTAACGTTATTTGAAAATCTTTAGAGAAAACTGTATGTTTATTTATTGTTATTAAAAAAAACTTTTATTGATTTCAACAAAATTCATAATTTAGAACTTTTCATGAACTCCACTGCAAACAATAAAGAAGAATAGGAATGAACTGGATCATCAAAACAATCTATTACATTTTTCTTAATATTAGAAGTATTTTATTTCCTGTAGTTCAAATTAAATAAATAAATACTGACAAATGTTCTGATTTTACATTAAAACAGTAGAATCCTATTAATCAATTATAATTGTTCTTAATGAACTTGGTTGCAGCTGATGATGATGTGTGCCATCTGTTCAAGCTTCAAAAAACAAAGAGATGTTGGAACAAACTAACCAGCGTTTAAATCTTCACTGAATATTACAATAAGTAAAAACAATAACAAGATTTAGCAGTATTCCAGTTCCAGATGTTTTTGGACTATTTCAGCTAAATAATACTCATGTGTGACACTCTCTCAGTTTTATTTATTTATTTTTTCTCCCAGATAAAGAACTTTTATTCCAGGTGCTGTTTCTCTCAGCCTACAGATAAACATATATTAGTGTTTTTAAGGCCTTATTTTTTGTATTATTATTGTATTTTTATTATTTTTTTGTATTTTTATACAAGTAATAATACAAAAATAATAAATTATTTAAATTATTTGTGCTAACTGTTTTTTGTAATATTGTATCTTATTATTTTGTATTATTTTTACATTATTGTGCTATTATTGTATAGTATTTTTATGAGTATTGTGCTACTATTGTATTGTGTTATTATTGTATTTTTCTAAATACTGTATTACTATTGCATTGTGGTATTATTGTACTATTGTCTTGGTTTAATAAAAATTGTATGTTTATCGTGTTATCCTTATTGTTGTTAATTGTTGTTATAATGGTATTTTGTAAGTCTGGTCAAATTGTAAAGACACTAATTTTAGGTATTTAGTGTTTACTGATTGTAGACTACAGTTTTAAAGCATAATAATTATTTCCTTTTACTAAGCCTTCCAATGTTAACATCCATCACAGTGATTATTTCATGTAAACTTTAATTAAGGTCATTTTAAATGAGTTCAAAATTTCTGGCAGCCATTTTAAAGACAGCCACCAGGGAAACATTATGCTAATTTCCAGATAATACAATTGCTAAAAGCACTAATAATTACCACATGTTAGTGCCAAAATTCAATCTGTCAATAATTAGCAAGTCCTTGTTCCAAATTTACTTTTCCGTAAAAACAAGAAAAAAAAACCCCAAAACATGCAGTCGATTTCTAGTTCACTGAAACACAGAGGCCTGTTTTTTTTTTTGTTTGTTTATTATATGAATATTTTTTATTTGTCCCTAAGGGGGAATCTTGCATATCTTTGATAGATTCTCACCGCATTATAGTTTTAGGAGATGTAACAAACCCACATTTTCCAGTCAACTGAAACAAGTCAACCAAGGTGTACCTTGCGGAGAAGCTGATCTGAAAATATCTGAAACCCTGTTTTTCAAGAAGCTAATTTAAAATATATATTTTTATTCACATTGTCATAGATCACACATGCTAAATTTTAGCATGTTAAAAGCCAAACCATTCTTTTTTAGTTTCCTGGTAACCACATTAGCATTGGAGTAGTGCTGCAAAAATCCTTGTGATACATTTGATCTATGATTATTCAACCATTATGTTATCCAAATATTGATTCAGTAGTAACACTGCTTTTAAAGAGCACACTAGAACACACATTGGGTTTAACTGGAACAGACTGGCTATTTTGAAACTAAGACAGACTAAAATGTTTCTGCAAACCATTAGATTAGCATTATACTGTATATTAAGGTACAAGAGAAATAATAAATCTGGTTAATTTTTATTCATCTGAGAAAACAAAATGATCAAGATTGCAAAATAAAGTCTAGCTCAGATGAAAAAGTAATCTGAAAACTGGATTATTTATCGAATGAGCAGGTGAAGGTTCTCAGTAACAGTAGCAGCTTTAAATGGAGGCAAGCAGACTTCTCTTAGATTTCTGAAGACATTTAGCTTCTCACCTAATGAGCTTTTTCATTTTAAACTAAAATGTGTGGCATTCCAAGTTGAACTCAGATGCAGATCATTGTCCTACACTCCCTCCTGAAGATCATTAGGGTTGTTTTTGGCCTGATTCACATGGGAGATGTTTTGGTCACATGTAGGTGTGCATGAAGGCACAAATTTGACTGAAACTGAGCAGAGACTACATTCATAACTGCAATGTAAGTTCTGTAAAGATGGCCTCTTTTACTCCCCTCTCAGAACAATTCTCAGTTAAAAACATGAACATTATTGTAGAGGAGCTGGTTTTACTGTATTAATCCTGATGAGCTGGTTCACCCTTGTTGGTCCTGAGAAGCTTGTACTCCTATTTTATTACACTTTTTCAATGTCAGAATTTAAAACACATTTTGCTTAGCATTTGCTAATATTGACTTTAAATTGTCTGACTTGTGTCAGATATTTTGTGTTTCCTTTCACAAGCTACATACAATAATTTGTTGGAATTTTGTTTTTTTTGTTTTCCAGTGACATCACACAAAGAAGCAGTGTGCTTGAGGTGTATTCACAGGTGTGCCTCCAGTTAACTTAAATGTTGTCAACTAACTTATCAAAAGCTACCAAAAGCATGATATCATCAGCTGAGTGTTCTCAAATTGTTTCAAAGCATAAAAATCTTAGTGTATAAAACTTGTGACTTTCAAGAAAGTAATAAAAATTCTCTTCAGACATTTAGCTAATATAAGATTATTTTGGGAAACCTAACTGACCTAAAACAAATGGTTTCATCTTATTTAATGTTAGACAGTGAGACAAACGTGGGTATGTGTCTTTTAATCCATTGCATATAAGTATCAGGTTTCAACTGTATGTTTTGTTTTGTTTTTCAAACTAGACTCAAAGCAGTGTTGTTTATATTGGGAAAAGTAGAGTGCAATCAAAAAATTCAGTCAAAGTGAAAGGTTTCACTATTTTTTGCTTCTAATTCTTTCAGAACAGAAGTAAAGATCTGTTCAGGTTTTGCAGTGTATCTTATATTTACCTGACTGAAAACTAATACTTGACTGCATGATTTCTCTAAAACAGTAAATAAGTTAATCATATTGTGCATCTGCTTGGTAGATGTGTTTAGTTCATATAAAGGCATATGTCATATTATTTCACATACATTCATTGTTTCAGTGGTGCTAATTCATCAGACCTTTTCAGATGTAAAGTGCATGAGATTACTTTGATTTTCTTCTTAGATTTTGTTTTGTGTGTAAAAATATGTTTATATGTGTTTAGCAAGTGTCATTGTAGTCCAAAAAAGATTGAGACTCATGAGAGTGATAACATAACTGGAGGAGAATTAACAAACTAAACTGAAAATATTAGGAAATACATGAGTCAAAGAAGAAAAAAAACAGAGCAGTAAGCAGAACTGGGCCCTGCTGAATCAACCAAAAATAAGTGATGTTGATATGATGAAGAGCCACCTCCGTCCTTGGATGTAATCAGTCATTCAGGCCTGACAGACTGGAAACAAGGGGAGAACAGAGGAGTGGACAGAGACGGATGAGGGGACTGGAATGAGACAGATTAAAAGAAGCAGACGGAAATAGACAGGTGCTGAAACTAAGAAATGAAATCAAGAGAAACAAAAAATGAAACTTGGGTGTTGTGTGTTGTGTAACCTGGTTGTTTTATAATTACACAAAATGTCTTTTTTTTTCCCTGTATTTTTGTATTGTTCCCACCTGATAGTAACAAGTCTGTCTTTATTTTAACCGTGTTCCTTTAAGATTGTAAGCCCCTCCTCTTTATTTCTTCTTCTGTGGTAT
>NC_051435.1:31184227-31190261 GCF_001649575.2 Kryptolebias marmoratus | reverse complement strand
AGCCTTTTGTCATGTCGTCCAGCGGGAGAGGACTTGGAGCGGGCAGCGAGTAACACGGTTCTCTTTTTCTGTTTGTTCCTGTTAGAAAATAAACCGTCTTAAATTTCAACACGGCTGATCACTCAAATTATAAAACCAGCACAACGCAGGGAGGGTCCGGTTACAGTTGCACAATTGTTTTATGGTGAATTTATTACTTTTAGATCATTTTTGACAATTACAATCAGATTTTCTTGCATTGAAGTAATAATATGAGAAAGTAAAGCATGTAAATACTGCAAATTTCTTCCAATTTAATCAGTTTGCTGAAAAAAAAGGATCATTATGTTAGCTGGATTAAGATTGTCCCAGTCTGCATTTCATACCAACATATGTGCAGGGAAGTGAAGTGAAATTTATTTATATAGCACTTTTCCGCAACAAGGCAATTTAAAGTGCTTTACAACATAGAAACAACAATCAGGTACATAATCAAATACAGATAAAAACATCATATCAAACATCATAATCAAATATAGAGATACAGAAGTAAAAACATCAATCATGTATAATCTAAATGAAATATGAGATAATCTAAATAAAATCATGAAACTAAACATATCTAAACATGAGCTAAGAGTGGTACAGAGGCCAGGGAGAACTCTTTTTGCCTGAATGTTTGAATAGCTCTGTGTGCTCCTGAGTCCTGGAAGACACAAACCAGTTAGAATATAATATAATAGAATAGAATAGAATAGAATAGAATAGAATAGAATAGAATAGAATAGAATAGAATATATTTTATTCATACCCTGAGGGAAATTGGTTTGTCAGTTTGTTTGTTGAATCCGTTCAGGAGATCTCACAGTATTTGATATGGTTTGTCATAATGTTTTATAGGAATGTCAAAATTCCGAAACTTAGATCCAGTTCTGATTGGAAATGGTCTTCAAATGTTGTCCTGTATCCTGCTCCGGTGTAAATACACAGAAATGATTTGTAAGGTGTGTCATAATATCTAACTCTAACCCTAACAAAACAAACAGGAATGCTTGGAGCTGCATTTTTTTCTTAAATAAATTAGTTATTTTAAAATGAGTCTACGCTCAGGGATCGCCTTCGTATCCACAGATCCTGACAATTTATTAAACCTAAGAGAAATGGACAACATCTTTCTGGCTTATTTTTAATCTAAGAAGGTTTTACAATATTTAAAATGCAACCCAGATATTGAAGAGATGAAAAAGTAGGATTGAGTTTTTTTTAAATAGAATTTGTTATATACAGTTATTTATTTGGCACACCTGATATTTATTTCTGTGATTTTTTTCTTTCATTTAAGATTGCTGATATTGGTTCAAGTGGAGGAATAGCAGAGGTGAAAATGGTTCATGCACAATGTGACATGAAGAATACTACAGATTCATTTAAAGTCAGGATCATCCATAATGGGGCATCACAGTGCCTCAATACCTGACAAATCTGTCAACTACATCAGCAGCTCATTTATACTGTGTTGGGCATGAATCTGTCCCAACGTCCATCCAGCCATCCATGCACTGAATACATCTTATGCACACTGGGAATACTAGATGAACTTTGGACACTCGATACATTGAGACATGAGAAAGCAAGGAACACCATTAAAGATGTAAGCAAGTATGCTAGTGCTCTATGTTCAACACTTCATCATCCATGCTTTGTTGATTTTAGGCATTTAAATTGTTTTTATAATGGCTGAGGTTTAGTTCTTGCAAGGACTTTATAAGAACTTTATCAAAGACCTGTACAGATTCATTAAAGTTTGGAAGTTATCTACTTATCCACCTTCTCTGATTTGTTTGTTTCTGACATTGTGTAATTTTTTTCACGAGTGCTCTCACAGTTTCACAAATCCTGGTGTGGTTTGCCTTGTTGTTGTGCTCTGAGACCCATGGCCTTCAACTTTCAGTGCCGTTGATGCTATGTGGCCTCTTTGTTGGTTCAAGATAACCACCATTGTTTTGCTGCCTACAACATGCATGTTCTCCATTATCAGCATAATGTCACTCTAATGACCTAAAGGTCTCCTGCAGAAAAAGTTTGTTTACTCCTAGAACTGTCATCCTTCCTCTCTGATCAAATGAGTACACTGTCCCTCCTCCTCCACCACATCAGAGGACTGTCTATGGTTGGACTAGTAGCCTTGGAGTTCTCATGGTGACAATGCCTTTGTAGCAGGGTGGAAAATGTTGAGTTGATTTCAGTCTGCTTTAGGCATCACAGTATTATCCATCCATCCATTATCTGCCACTTGTTCCAAAGTTGAGTCACAGGGGCACCAGCTTGAGCAGGGAAGCCCAGACATCTATTTTCACAGCCACCTCTTCCAGTTTTTCTGTGAGAATTCCAAGGCATTACCAGGCCAGCCAAAAGTCAGTCTCTCCAGCATGTCCTGGAGTTTTCCCAGGTCCAGGAGGCATCCTTACCAGATGCCATAACCACCTCAACTGGCTCCTCTCGATGTGGAGGAGCAGTGGCTCTACTAAGAGTGCCTCCTGAATAACTGAACTGTGGATAAATCTAATTTTACCCACCTGTGTCCTCAATCTTTTTGTCGGTCATTACCCTCTTCACTTTTTGCATGTTTCCATTAGGTAAAATTATTAGACAAAATGGGATAAATTTAAATTATCATTCTGATGTTACGCATTTATATTTATCCATGAAACCTGATTAATCCAGCTAAATTTTTAAATTACAAGATTCTCTTGGTCACATAAAAACCTGGATAGAATAGAATTTAAAATTTTACTTCTAAGATGCAAAGCTCTAAACAATCATGTTTCATTTTATATTGTTGTTATTTCGGCTGCTCACTTCTTCAGGGGTTGCCACAACAAACAAACGAGCACAAAAGATTTGGCAATTTTTTTAATGCTGTATGCCCTTTCTGCTTCAACCTGGGCTCAAACCTGCAGCCTCAGGATTACAAGACCGCAATGTTTCATCTTATATTAATGCTCTGCTATAAAAATATGTAACAATAAGATCTTTAATATAAGATTAAACATTATATTAAAGATTTTATTGTTACATATTTTTATAGCAGAGCATTTCACTCTCAGACTTCAAGGTAACTTGTGGTTCCTAGATTACAAAAGTAGAAAAGGAGGCTTTCGAAAATTTCTTCTTGTAAATGGTAACGTTCCTTTCCTCTGTTGCAAATGTGGGGCTCTGGATGGAACACTGATGAAGTTTCAACACAATCTGCTGGTTTTCTTAGATAACTTTTACTAATTGGCAGTTTTTTAAATGTATGTGAATGTTTTTGTAAAGTACTCTGACAGGACATTTGTTGTGAATTACAATATAAATACATATTCTCACAAACTGTCTGGAGGAGGTCAGCATGTGGATGGAGATTTTACAGCTGAATAGCTTTAACACTGAAATGAGTATAGTTGGAACTCCTCACTAGATTCACTTGTCACTGCCCATTACAAACATTGATTTCTCTGGTCACATTCTCCTCTCCTTATCAGTCATAACCCTTGGTGTAAGATTTGATCCTTATCTCACTTTCAAGAATCATATCAAACACCTCTGCAAGATCTTTTTTTTCACCTCTGAAATATGTACAAGCTTCGTCCAATGATTTCCCTCTGCAGTGCAGAAAAGTTGGCCCACAAGTTATTTATTTTGACTTGACTTGACTACTGTAATGCACTTTTTATAGGGTCCTGAACAAAAGTCCGAAGACACTCCTGCACCTGCAAACATAGTGAGACATTCTGGAGACTCCCTCAAAAATGCTGTTGGCCAATGAGATACTTATCTTAAAGGCTTATTCATGTTTATGATAAGTACCATGTTATGTTTGCGACAGATTCATCTTAATGTTACATACAACTTTTGCGTTATTAGCTGTTTAACAGACAGCCATTGTTAAAACATTAAATTGTTTCACAAACTGACATATTACAGTCGTAAGCTGAAAGAATCACCTCAGATAGCATACAAAGCTCTCAACAACCAAGCTCCATCTTATATAAAAGATCTTATTGTTGCATATTTTCCTAGCAGAGCACTTCACTCTCAGACTGCAGGTTTACTTGTGGATCCTAGAGTTTCCAAAATTAGAAAAGGAGGCAGAGCTTTCAGCTATCAGGCTCTTGTCTTGTTGAACTAACTTTCAGTTTCTGACACCCTGTCTACTTTTAAGACTAGGCTTAACCCCTTTGTCCCTAGGCCTATTGGACTGATCTTGTTGGAAGAAGTGCTGTTGCCCCTGGTACAGGGGCTGCCAGCGATGTAGGGGTTAAGATCAATCCTATAGTTTGGGTTGACTTGGGTTTCCTGAGCTGTCTTTTAGTTATGCTGCAGTAGGTTCAGACTACTGGAGGTCAAATTGACCACATTTCCTCACTCTGTTGCTGTCTTTACTTGTTCTACTGTAATTATTTATATCATTAACATGTTTATCTTTGTCCTTCTTCCAATAGAAACGATCCCTGGACCATTTATTTCGTGTTTGTCTATATCTCTTTTCTGTCCTCTCAAACCCACAGCCAGTCTAAGTAGATAGACTCAGCCCGGTTCTGCTGGAGGTTTCTTCCTGTTATAAAGGAGTTTTTCCTTGTCACTATCACTATCTTGTCAGTATTTTTTTTTTAATTTCTATGTGCCTCTCCCCTTTTCATCTACAAGGACCTTATGTTCATGTTTACATTAGCTTCCTGATAAATAACTGTTTTACAAATGTACATTACATTTGATAAAATGGGCCTTTGACAAATTAGTCAAAAATACTGAAAATTTACTGTACAAACATATAAGAGATTTTTGGCAGAAAATGGGAAAGCTTCAGTGTTTGTGTGTGTGTTCTGTCCCACTGAGATTCAGCAAGCGACTTTTTCACACTGAGAAGTAAATATTCTCTTAGCGATAGCATCATAAAGACCTTTTCTCTTTGCATCTTAATTCATCACTCATCCCTTCTTTTCTTATTGCTGGATAAATATATATGTAAATATCAATCTCTCTAAGTTTTTTTTTTTAATTTGCAGGTATACTTGACTCACTACATAGATCTGCAGCTTATCTGCTCAGAACAGGCTACACAGTCAGTGTCTCTGGTTGTCGCTGTATTTGTGTTTTAGTGCTTTTTAGCAGATACTGTAGCAGCTTTCTGTCCACAGGACTTAAGCAACAAGGACGGGCTGAGTCTTGTCTGTTCACATACAAACACACACACACACACACTTTTAAGAGTACAGATGGTGTTATAATGTTGCACACCTCACAGCACCTTACAGGGGACATTTTGAGGAAGGTTAGAGGGCTGCATTCCAATAGCAGAACTGTTTAAGCATTGGCACTAAACAGATTTTAAGCTGAATTTTTCTACCTGCATGCTGTAACTCAAATTTTTGTAAACCAAATTCACAGAATACCTTATGTGTTGATAGAGAGACAGACAGAGCTTGTATTTCATAATCAATTTTTTTGCAGTGACACGTGAACTAGAGATATTTGTATTTAGCTAACCTGACTTATAAATAGGCCTGTTGCGATAAACGATAAATCAATTCATCTACTGAAGACACTGGATGACAAAAGGCTCCGGTGCTCTTCACTGACCCCACTGACCGTCAGGTAGCCAGCAGAGGCACCTAGGCTTGTACCTCTGCAGTGGCGGCTGGTGGAGTTTTCTCCAGGGGGGGCTATAACTCCAAAATAGACATACCAAAACATATACTAAGGTATCACACCAGTGTATTTACATGAATCAAAACAACAAAAGCAACATTATAATGTACATATGCATAAGTGCTTTCTGAACACACCAATTCAAAAAAGGTTAGAAAACAAAAACAACTGGACTTTATATTCTGTAGTTGAAGACGTTTCGCTTCTCATCCGAGGAGCTTTTTCAATTCAGAAATAGAGAGTGTGGAGTTGAGCTTTTAAAGCTAAGATGTGATGTAAGCTGGATTGCTAGCAAATTGTTCTCACTCTCCTAACAATAGAGGCTCATTAGGGTCCTTGTTTGTCTGACTCACTGATGGGCCAC
>NC_051435.1:31177311-31183847 GCF_001649575.2 Kryptolebias marmoratus | reverse complement strand
TTTGGTCTCTCCAATATAGAGGTCTGAACATTCTTCGCTGCACTGGACTGCATACACAACTCCGCTCAGTTTGGGTTTGGGTGATTTGTCCTTAGGATGGACCAGCCTCTGCCTGAGAGTCTTGTTGGGTTTGAAATGTACTGGGATGTTGTGTTTGGAGAAAATCCTTCTGAGTGTCTCGGATACTCCAGCAACGTAAGGAATGACAATGTTCTTTCCTCTGTTCCTCTCCTTGTTCTGTTCCGTGGTGTGTTTCGTGGGTTTCCTAGCTGACTTGACAAAAGCCCAATTGGGATACCCACATGTTTGGAGAGCTTTTTTGATGTGCTTCTGTTCCTTTTCCTTCCCTTCTGTCTTCGTGGGGACGTGTTCAGCCCGATGCTGTAGCGTTCTGATGACAGAGAGTTTCTGTTCCAGAGGGTGGTGAGAGTCAAACAGGAGGAACTGATCTGTGTGGGTTGGTTTTCTGTGGACTTCAATGTTGAGACTGTCCTCTCTTTCCATGTGAACCAGACAGTCCAAAAACGGCAGCTTATTGTCGTCAGCATCTTCTATGATAAACTTGATGTTGTTGTCGACCGAGTTGATGTGTCTGGTGAAGGCTTCAACTTCTTTTGCTTGAATTTTGACCCAGGTATCGCCCACATATCTGAACCAATGGCTAGGTGTAGCTCCCTCAAAGGAGTTCAGGGCTCTCTGCTCCACTTCCTCCATGTAGAGATTAGCCACAATCGGTGACACTGGAGATCCCATGGCGCAACCATTCTTCTGTCTGTAAAAAATGTCGTTACACTGGAAATAAGTGGTGGAAAGGCAGAGGTAGAGCAGGGTGGGTGCAGAGCTGATCTGGAGTGAAGTTGGTCCTGTTGTTCAAATCCTGGTCTTGTAAGAGTCGATTTCTGACGATTTCCACTGCTTCTGGTCTAGGTATGCAAGTGAAAAGAGAAGTAACATCAAATGATACCAGAGTTTCTCCTGGAGCTTCAAATGTTGAATTTTGTTGGCAAAATCAACAGAGTTGTTTATGTGATGAGGTGTGTTTCCAACAAGAGGAGCTAAAATACCAGCCGGAAGTTTTGCAATGTTGTATGTCACTGAGTTCATGCTGCTGACAATGGGTCTGAGAGGTGTTCCTTCCTTGTGTATTTTGGGGAGACTATACAGGCAGGGTATAATCTGTAGTACAATGATCGATTGATTGTTTTGTCCTTTTCCAGTTTTTGCAGGTAATCCGTGACCTTCTTTTTGTAAGAGCTGGTTGGGTCCCTCTTCAGGGTCTCATAGGTGGTGCTGCATCTCTATTTACACCGTTGCTATTTCTATTTCTTTCATTTCTTTTTAATTCTTTTTGTGTACTAGAACACTTCTTTCTTTACATTTCAACGCTAATGCTTACTTGAACGGCTGCAGCTGTAATAATTGCAATTTCCCCCCGAGGATCATTAAAGTATTTTGATTCTGATTCTGTCACTCGGTAATGTTAATATTTTTTCTTGGTACTCAGAAGTGTTGAGAACTGCTGTGCAACTTCCTTTGTCAGCTGTTAAAATGGTGATGTTTTGGTCCTGGCTGAGTGATGTTACAGCTTTTCTTTCCTGTGATGAGAGGTTTGAAGGAGGTGGCTTGGCACTGGAGAAGGTTGCTGTTATTTTCAGTCTGAGTTCTTTTGCCACACACCAATATTTACAAAGATGGAGGTCTCCCAAGGCACAAGGGTGTAGGGCATATTTAGCATTTATAAGACCTGTTTTCTCCCTTGTTTTTCAAAGCTTTACCTAAGAAAATATGTCAAAGATTGTTCGATGGGGAGAGCACTCACTATGTCTGTGAGGATTTGGATTTTTTGTGTTTTTGGTTTTGTTTTCTTTATTTATTCTTGTGATTGTTTTCAGTTTGTTTTTTCCCTGTTTTCCTGCTCAGTATTCACTCATCCCCCGTCACTCTTTTTGCCCTCCTTGCCACGCCCATCTCCACCTGTCCATAATTATCTCCACTCACCTGTTTCTACTTACCTCGTCACCCTCAGTATTCAAAAACCCGGTCACTTCTCTCACTATCCGCTGGTTCATTGTTTGTCCTTTGTTGGTTGCAGCTGTCTCCGTGCCTTAGTTCTCTGATGTCTTGTTCCACTGTGCTTATTGGTTTTTGTTCTGTTTTTGTTTGCTGCCCCGTCAGCTTTTGTTTTGTTATTTTTCCTTAGTTAATAAATCAGTTTATTTTTTACTATGAGTCTGAACTCAGGGTTTTTTTTCCTTGTCCTGCGATCCTGACAGAATGAACCAGCCACNAACCAAACCCTGCAGACTCCGGCGTTGGCATTTTTCTCACTGCAGAGGAGAAGGACAAGATCTTGGCCGAACTGCGGGAGGGGCACCCGCTCGCTTTTTTGGATGGGCCCTGTCCTCCGGCACTCGTCCCCCCGGCATCTGGAAACCGCCGTCGGAGAAGGAGGAAGCCAGCGGTGCCCGCTACCACAGCCTCTCCGGTGGGTCAGACCGTCGCCACCACAGCTTCTCCGGTGGGACGGACCGCCGCCACCACAGCTTCTCCGGTGGGACGGACCGCTGCCACCACAGCTTATCCGGTGGGACGGACCGCTGCCACCACGGCTTCTACGGTGGATCGGCCGGACGTCACCTCTGCCTCCTCGGTGGATCGGCCGGACACCACCTCTGCCTCCTCCGTGTATCGGCCGGACGTCAGCACGCCCCTTGTTTCCACGTCTCCACCTCCTTCTGCTCCCGGTTCACAGTCTCCATCAGGTTCTGAATTGGTTTTGGACTTTTCTTCATTTTCCACCCAATGACAATGTCACGTGTTCTACACATACAATATAACGAAGATCAGATGTCTCACTCCGATTAGCATTTTAGCATATATTTTCTTAAACTAATTATTAATTATGAACTGACTTTTTAATTTATTTAACTTTGTCATGTAATGAACTTATTACTGTCTTTTAATAAAAGGCAGCACACCTGCAGTTGGACCTTTCAATCAGGCAAATTTTATAACAGATGGCTGTGACATCAGCCCCATGGCGGGGGTCCCACCCTCCCAGCTGCATTCAGCTCTGGGTGCAGAAGAGGTGCACCCTAGTGATAGGAATGGCAGCTCCTTTGAGTGAACTGATTCCCTATAATCAGTTCATTAAAATGGTTTGTTCAAAAGATTCGTTCACTGAATCCTTCAGTTCACACAGTTTATTAGTTAGTTAGTTTAGTTTATTTCTTTTGTGCCATACACCATAAAAGGTGCCCTGCGCCCATGGGCTTATAAGACATACAAACATATTTCAAAGATGCAGAGAGAGACCAACATCAACATCCTTCAAACAGAAACGACTCACTCCTCGATGCCAGTATGTTTTTTTTCTGTGCATGCGTGAATCAGCAGTTCATTCAATGGTACGGGTCATAGGGCCGGTCCCAATACTCACACTTGCACCCTCCTTCCACCCTTGTGTCCTTCAAATGTGCGTTCATGCTGAAGGGTTTCAGTGCGTAGTGTGTCCCAATTCTCCGGAGTGCTCTTTAGCCCCACCCTATTTGTGTACTACATCCGCCCTTCAGCTAAGCCCGCATCCAGGCAGACTTCAGCGAAGTATTTACCCACAATTCATCGCTGCATGTGACGTTTTGAATTTATTTTTTTATTATTATCATTATTGACGATAAAAGGGTTTTGAATTAAACGGCAGAAATATGGCAGTGGTGACAATAGAAGATGTGTCTGTCACGAAAAAAGCAGTTTTTAAATGTTTCACTCTGCTGTACAGGTGTGAATACTATCAAACTTTGCTCCATATTCAACAAGTCATAACAAAACACATTTGAACAGGCAAATATTTCCTGCAATGACCTTGGAAAGCAAAAATACCTATACTGTACTTTTAAAATTGTACTGGCACATTCTTAAAATACCAAAACAGTCTACCATGTTGGATGTCACAGTTACGACGGAGAGGCGCAAGACGACGTAACCTGTACTGTCCCAATTCTTCAACGTCTGCATGCTTGTAACCTGCCCACACAAACCCTTCTGTGCACTTAGACTGAGAACACGCTTCATAGAGGGGCATAGGGTGTAGTGCGAGTATTAGGACCGGGCCATTTAGTGTACTTACTGCTGATTTGCGCATGTGCAGAAACAACGTACTGTTTTTTTTTGTTTGTTTTTTTGTTTGCCGCAGAGATATTTGGCTGTTTAAATGTGTTTTGTTATGACTTTTCTTGCTAAAACATGTGACTTGATATTTATTGATTCAAAACATTAGCGTCTTCACTATCAACCAAAAAGGTTTATATGTAAAAAAAAACAAAAGAAAAAAAGGTGTAGGATTTTTTTCATGTCAGAATTTTAAACTAAGATGATCTTATGATGAAGAATTATGGAGTTAGAACTGCCTTGGTCAAACCTTGAAAATTTTTTTTTAATTATCTCATACCATATTGCAACATCTAATAATGATCTAAGTACGTGTTGTAAATGACTCTCAGCAATTACCACATCAAATTTTATCTATAATTTTTTTATATAACACTTTAAAATGAAGTGTAGAAGTATTAGTGTAACACTAAATGGACTTACCCGGAATTAGAAAGATAACTACCAAAGCAACTGTGTGGAAGCATGACCTCTGACCTTCCTGTGTTCTTCTCTGTGTGAAGAGATTGACACTCTGTCTAGTTACCCCTGGTGAAATGTCAGACAAGTTCACTTCCTACAAATATATTATTTCATTTAGTCTGTTCTTCTTTTTTTCTGTCATTCCATACAACATAAAAAAAGAAAAAAAAACATGTGGAGCTGCATGTTATTGAACTGCATTGTCCGTATAACACTTCTGAGCCCAAATTGGTACATTTTTAGAATAGTTTGTCTGGGAAAATTGCATTCTCTGTTCTTTAGGAGAAAAAAAAATTGGAGTCAAAGAAGGTAACTCAGAAAGTAACAGAGGTTGTGATAAGCTATTTAAGGAGCTATTTATATTTCATTTCAATCAGAGCAAATCCACTCTAATTAAAAGATTTCATTGTAAACTACTCAACCTTTACAGGCAACTTCCCATTCCCAATAATCAGGTGAAGTCATTAATGAGCCACTGCTAGCAGTTAATTCCTCTCCCTGCTAAGTCCACTCTGTCTTTAGTATTTTTATTTGGTTCTGAAAGAATAGAGCAATAAAACGATAAGAGAAGTTAACACTTGGGAGTAATTACTTCTCTTTGTGTCTTTCTTTTAAAATTAATTTTAATTACAGGCGTCAGTGTTGCCTGTAAATGTCCACTTTCTGCTAATCTAAACTAATGTGAGTGCTAATGAAGAGGGAATTGAATGTGTGAAGCCAAATGGCCTTTTAGCATCAAGTCCCCTCTCCTCCCACCCTCAACGGCTTACTTACAATGTGGTCAAGGATACAGGTGGACACGCACATACACACCTACACACACACATCCAAAGGCAGAGACCATGTGACCTGTGTTAGTAGGGTCATCAGAGCAGACAGTGACTGAGTGTTCATTTACAGTGTTGCAGTATATCATTTACCATATGAACAGGTTTAGCTTGAGTCAACTGAAACCCACATGTTTAATCGGAAATCACATTTATTCACTTAAAAAGAAATACAAGTCAAGTTTATGTCAAGTCAAGTTTGTTTCATTTCATTCATTTCAGCAACAAGGCAGTTCAAAGTGCTTTACATCATAAAAACACAAAGATAATCACTATTCTTAGAGCATCATGTAAGGCATGGGCAAGGCAGGGGTAAGATACTGTGGGACTTCCAGATCCAGACTGACTAACAGGTGATGGCTAACCAACTGGACACTGTGGTGATAGATAAGGTACAGAAGAAAGCAGTGGTGATAGATGTAGCAGTTCCAAGCAACTGCAACATTAAGAGAAGGAACATGAAAAACTCAAGAAATACCAGGGGCTGATGGAGGAAATAGAAAAGTTGTGGAGAGTCAAGACCTTAGTGGTACCAGTGATCATCGAAGCACTCAGGTATGTGACACCCAAACTGGAAGAGTGGCTCCAACAGATCCCAGCAACAACCTCAGAGATCTCTGTCCAGAAGAGCGCAATCTTAGGAACAGCTAAGATACTGCAGAGAACCCTCAAGCTCCCAGGCCTCTGGTAGAGGACCTGACGTTAAAGTGAAAGTGCAACTGCCCATATGGAACAAATAGGGCAAGATATTGATGATATATACAGTATATATATATACTGTATATATCATCAATATATATATATATATATATATATATATATATATATATATATATATATATATACACACACACACACACACACACACACACACACACACACACAATGCAACGGGTGCAATGTGGGATGGGTAGTGGCCGAAGGCGGGGACCTTGGCGGTCTGATCCTCGGCTACAGAAGCTGGCTCTAGGGACGTGGAATGTCACCTCTCTGGTGGGGAAGGAGCCTGAGCTGGTCTGTGAGGTTGAGAGGTTCCGGCTACAAATAGTCGGGCTCACCTCAACACATGGCTCTGGCTCT
>NC_051435.1:31162649-31177211 GCF_001649575.2 Kryptolebias marmoratus | reverse complement strand
GATAAGTGGAAGACAATGGATGGATGGATGGATGGATGGATGGATGGATGGATGGACACACACACACAATTTGCCCTAATTTTTCACCCTATTTGCAGGTACCCTTGACTTCAAGCTCGGGTCCTCCACTAGAGGCGTGGAAGCCTCCTGGGATCTGTTGGGAGCACTCTTCCAGTCACAGCACAGAGCTCCGATGATCACTGGACTTGACTCTCCACAACTTCTCAATTTACCTTTTCAACCCTTGGTATTTCTCAAGCTCCTTCCTTCTGATATTACAGTAGCTTGGGATTGCTCCATCAAAGGACACTGGTATGTCATTTTGACTTCATAAGTGCAGCCAAATGGTATCTGAGAGAGGCAAGGTGATTAGATTTTAGACAGACAGACAGACAGTCTCAGGGCTATCTTTAGTCCTGTTTGGTTTGGTAGACCCTGGCCTCCTCTCTTGTATAGAGGGCCTGTTCTTCTGCTGCCATGATTAATGCCTCTGTTCTGTCCTTCAGTCCAGCCTTCCCACATCTCTGGGTTTACTTGTATATTAGCATTACAACAGTTTTCAATTCAATTCAATTCAAATTCAAAAATACTTTATTAACCCTTTCACGTATAGAGGTCACTACAGTGTACAGCTGTTTAAAAGTGTTTTTTCTCTATAAATGCCTGCAATTTTGGCCACTGCTGCATATAGTCCACTCTATTGGAAGCTATTGCATCATCCCATACAAAAGAAACCCATTGGCTGGTCATTGCAATGGGAAAAAATAATCAGTGAAACCAAGATGACTGATAGACAGTGAGAAAGACCGAACACCTCAGCTATTTCCATTTCTACCTTCTATAAAAAGACACCATTGCAGGTAAAAAAAATATAATTACATCAAGTAACATCTAAGTTGACATTATATGTAAAAAATTTCCAAGTTTTGATTTTATATTTTGAGGAAATACAGATTAATCACCTGTCCACTCAATTGTACATCATGCATCACAAGCTATGTTTCAACTTCAATGCAGTGTCAATTACTACCAATGTTGTTCTTGAAAATAATTCATATCCTATAATATTTTGGCTATAAATCAACTTCTTTATGTTTTTATAATGTAATTTCAGTTTTTTCCATATATCCTTCTATTTTGTAGAGCTCAAAAAGACAGGCATACAGGGTAATAGAGGAGTTTCTAGACTCAAGTGAGGAAGACTGTGATTCTGGTAGCAGTGATGAGGAATGGCTGCCAGTACAGACAGGTGCAAGCAGAGAGGTAGGCTCAAGCAGTGATAGTAAAGGTGAGGAGTCTAGAAATGTTGCTGAGGAAGTTGAGGCTGAGGAAGGAGATGAGGATGTTGAACCTGAGGGACCACCACCTTCCAGAGCTCAGGGGAAAAAAGCAAAAGAATCAACAATCAATATTGTTTGTCTATCAAACAATATATCCCCAAAAAACCCAAGCCCTGGGGAATTAAAGTGTGGGTGCAAGCAGGATCCTCTGGGCACATGTACAACTTTGAACCCTATTAAGGTCCAGCTGGGGGACGAGGTGAGATCAGTCAGCTGGGAATGACTGGAGATATTGTCATGCGCCTTTGTGAAGACATTCAGGACAAAAATCACAAGGTGTTTTTTAACAATTTCTTTTGCACCATTACCCTCCTTCATGTACTGGAACAGCAAGGGATCTATGGCACTGGCACATGTAGAACCAACAGGAACATATCTTTATTTTGTAACCTTGTTTTACATACCTAAATATAAATAAAACGCCTAGTGAAAAAAAGTTTTATGTTTCTGTTAACTTTTATGTTTATCAATAGAGCTTAAATAGAGAGGTATACAGAGTAGTGGAGGAACCACCATTCCAATATAATACCATATTACAACTGTATAACTAAATTACAACTATACCTATATAACTACCATGTTATTACATTGATGTTTTTTACAGTACAAAACGCATGAAGTACACTTGAGTGGACAGATAAATATTTCTTTAGAGATAAAAGATTAAAAAAAAATTTTTTTCAAACCTTGTTTTACATCCCTAAGGAAGTATAAAAACACTTAGTAAAAAAAATCCTGATTGAGTTTTTCATATTTCATGCATGAAAGGGTTAATCCCAAAGGGAAATTAAATGTTTTTGTAGCTCATAATCCTGGTTTTGTTAAAGAGTTGTTATAGTTGCTGATGGTTGTGGGCAGGAAGGATCTCTTGTAGCGGTCTGTCCTGATGTGTCCTGGGTTTTGGTGTCCTCAAAGAGCCCCACCAGGTGAGCCTCGCTGGACTCCTGTGGAGCCACAATAGCCGAGCTCTGATAGCTCAGGTCGATGTTGAAGTCTTGGGCGATCTCCCGGACCAGGTGCTAGAAGGGCAGCTTCTAAATGAGCAGCTCGGTGGACTTCTGGTAGAAGTGGATCTCCCTGAGAGTCATGGTCCCAGGCCTATAGCAGTGAGGCTTCTTCACTCCGCCGGTGGCTGGGGCGCTCTTGCCGGCAGCTTTAGTGGTGATCTGCTTCCTGGGAGCTTTACCTCCGGTGTATTTATGGGTGGTCTGCTTGGTTCTGGCCATGACTGGACTTCAGTGAACTTCACGTTTAACACTGAAGAGTAAAAGATGTTAATCAACTGCTTCCGGTTGTGAAAAAAAACACCTTGCGCATCATAACAAAATGTCCAAAAGTAAAAAGATTTCAGTAAAAAATCCTTCCAACTGCACAGCATCTGATCCCAGAGGAAATAATCATACAAAAAAGGGATTTACATCAAGAAAAAAAAAGAAGAAGAAAGTTTTCAAAAACAATATCTCAGAATGGGTGCAACAGAGCTACTCCAACATGCAGCCACCTTGAGCAGTGCAATTCTAGAAACTGTAATTGTAAGCTGCAATTCTTTTAAGTTATCTGTTCTCACACATGAACATCTAGTAACCCATTTCTCATCCCCAACATCTGATGTGAAACTTGTTTATCCGGATGATGTCTAAGCCAGCATAGCTTTCAGTTACTAGTTCTCAGTCTCATTATGTAACCAAGGTTACTCGGAGGCTGGCACTTGGATTTGAACTCTGAACCCCTGATCCTTCCACACCAAAGTGCCAGTATCTCACTGGGCTGCAGCTGTTGAAAACAAATTGTGAATGGCTGTTTTGAGAGAAAATGTGTTGCATCAATTGTTTGAACTCTTGCTCATGCCAAAATTGTCTGGTGCCCCTCTCAAACACTTCTGAATTTCTTTCCTCTTAGTCAGCAAGTGTGAAAAATTAGAGAAATATGTGAGGTGTTGGCAACTTTTGAAACTAAATTGTGACTGAGGTGAGATAAAGTGAATCTGGGAATTACAGGCTCCACTTGACCTGGCCATTCTCGACAGCAGCAGTGAAAAAAAGTCCTTCAGCCTTCAGCAGGTCAGCCTGGTCCTTGTTCAGCAGCGTTGGCACTTCTTTTCTGGGCACCATTTTGCTTAATGTCTGATAACATTGCTGAACTAGTGAGACGCCCTTTATTTATATGTTCTAAATTTTTCATTTGTTATGGCCAGTGGCCTTTGTATGTTTTTTTTTGTTTGTTTGTTTTTGTCTTTCTTTCTCAGTGTATTTTTGCAGGTGAGGTTGCAGCTTCCTACCAGCTGGCACCACTGTGGGAACTTGCAGCCCTCCTGTGTCTCTTCCTGTTTCCTGTAGTTCCTTCTGCCACTTCCTGTTGCAAGCCTCCTCTCATCCGGATTGGACACTGACTTGATTGCCCCACCAATACATGGGGAGCCCTTCTTATTTAAACCAGCACTCTCACACAGGCTGATTGAGGAGCTGACCTTTCTGTTGGGTGGATTTGCTTGTTGATCCTTAGAATAATGTTGTGTAACTGTGAGACTTTGTAAACCTGCTTAATGCTGATTGTGTTACTAGGTTTTGTTCAAGTTAGTGGATTCTCTGAAGTAGCTTGTGGTAGTGATGGGCAAATGAAGCCTCATGAAACAATGAAGCTTTCCAACTTTTTGCATTGCAAAAAGGTTACTTACTCGATGCTTCATTCATCATTCACTAGTGACATGCTGCTGGTGAAACTGTAACAGCTTTGTTACCCAGTTGCATCATTCTTTCAAAAATTTGTAAATGCAATATTGTCACAAGGTTTTCATCAAACTCATGTTTAGTAACAAGAGAATCAATTAAATCATATTTAATTGTCATGTTTTAATTATTAAAATTATTTGTAGCCAATCTAATCCTTGACCATCAGTGGTTGTGTTGGGTTTTATTTTATGTCATAAACTTATTTGACAATGAAGATATGTTGTACTTTAGTGTATTGGGAATTGAGTGATTGTTAAGGCAGACTCTGAATACTTTGAGCTTGAAACTTGCTTTCTGAAAAACAGAGTTTGTTTAAAATCATCTCTTCCTGGGAGTTCTAGTTCTGGTTTTTAATATTACAAATATGTATATCCCAGATATGAGAGGTTTTTCTCTTTTTTGACGGCTCCATTTCAACCACTGCTGATGAAATCTGCTCTGCTGACCCACTACCAAACCACCTACTACAACCCACAAAGCAACAGGGTACATAGCGCTTTTATTTTGAAAAACGATACGCAAAATGAAGCAATGACGTGGCAGATGTAATGGGAGGCCTCGTTTGTTGTTGATCACGTGATTTTGCTCAATATGACACAAGCTCCGAAGCGGGGCTTCATCGGACACGCCCCCTTTTTACTCGGTACACGCCTCGAAGCCTGGCTTCAGACGTCCCATCGCTAGCTTGTGGCTTGTTAAGTACTGATGCTGTTTGCAGCATCAGGACTAGGGCTGTGGCCTAAAGTTATCTTAGCTTGCTTTTGAGTTTGAAGAACTTTAAGTTGTATCTCTGGTGTTTAAGATTTGTGTTTTGACTCTTGGAGATTGTATTTTGACCACTGTAAACTTTTCACTTTTGTTCAAAAAGAAACTGGACAATAAACCACTGAATCTTTTCTTAAAACCTTCTTATATCTGCTTTAAATGTGAATTTACATATTCTCCTCAGAATTTTGTGTTTCTGCTTGGTGCTGGGCGGTCTCTCTGCTAGGGGCTGGTGTGAGCACCGAGCCGTTGGGGGACTGGTGTCCCGGGCTTAACCTGCACGGCAGGAGGTAGTGGCGTGGCTGGGTTGGGGGGGGGGGATTGTGCCTTGTTTCTCTCCCTGTACCTCTTTGTCCTGGGGGCTGCTGACCCTGTGTTTCGCTGGCGACCTACCTCTGTGCCTTGGGGTGGTGCCCGGTGTCTTTTTCCCTGGGACTGCTGCTGCCTTCTGGGGCTGGATCCACCTGTCCCTTCTGCTCTTGGGTGCTGTAGATAGCTGGCCTTCTACTGTTCACAGCACTTTATTTATTTATTTTTTTTTTTAACTGTGCATCTAGTTAGTTAGTTAGGTGGCTAACTAGCACACATGCACCCACATAACATGAACACATGAACACATCTTGTGTGTGTGTGTGTGTGTTATATATATGCAGTCAGTCTCTCAAGTGCGTCTCTGCTACACATACCCTTCCCTGTCCCACCCGCCCTACACACGCGCGCACGCCTTTGTGCACCATTTGCGGGCAGTAGTTGGGGGTCTTGCAGGCAGGTTGCTATTGCAGCAATATGGTCTGAATTCAGATTCAGTCATGATTCAATAAAATAATTTATGCAAGTGGGATTCTTAACTTAAGATATCTTTATTGTACAGCAAATCTGTTCTGGCACATGTAGGCAGCCATCTTCTTTATATGGTATGCCTGAGATGCCTCAACAGGACAAAAAAAATGTTCCTTTATGAAAATGAAGTTTCAGAGCCACTGCTTCCTAAAACCAAAGCAACAGAACATGCAGGCACTGGTTCAGACCCATCTGTTTGGACAAAGACTGAACTGAGACATTGCACAGTGGAACAAGATAAACATCGCAATTGTATAAAGAATATGTTTTAGATACAAGTGAAAATGTTAATGAGGTTTTGCTTAGCTATCTACACACACTGACTGTTGAGGAACTAAAAACCCTTAACATGAATGTTTCACAGTGTTTAGGCTTTTGATCTAATATCTAGGTCAAACCTATCAATTTACTGTAGAGAAGACTCTTGCAGACCACCATAAGTCAATATGGATTCATGTTTGTTTTCATGTCTGCCTCTACCAGTCCATTTTAAGTGATCAGAGGTAGTTTCAATCAACAGTCCAGAAAAGCTGCAAAAAAAATCCACTTTACATGCTGTACAGAGAAACTGACTCACTTTAATCCACAAAAAAGTTGATTTTTCACAGGCTTTTATATGTCTAACATTACACTAAGCTTGGAGCACATCAGTTCAGTTTATTTATATAGTACCAATTCACAACTAAAGTTATCATTGTCTTAAAAAAAAATTTCAAGATATAATAATAATAATAATAATAATAATAATAATAACATAATAATAAAAATAAAAATAATAATAAACTACTACACCTGTTTAATGTCTTTAAAGAAGGATTCATAATTACTACACACAAATGAGGCTTTTCAGTAGTTGCTGTAAATATAATCAGATATCATTAACAATTACAACAAACAAGGTCAAGTTAAAGGCTGAATTCTTTAACTGTAAATTAGCTAAAGAAATTGGAGTATGCGTAGTAAATGAATGTCAGCTAACACCACATTAGATTTTTGTGCAGTGTAAGGTCAATTAGCTATGGTATCCATCCTGAATTGGGGTACCTCTGAAAGGTTATTAGTTTGAGATGTACAGTCAGTGATTATCTTTTGAGAGTTTCATTGAAATCTTTCCAGTTATTTATGAGATATTTTACTGACGGACAAATAGGGCTGTCACCAACAGTTAGGGTAAAGGTTGTAAGCAAAATTGCTTTGTTTGGTGGTCATTTTGAATTAGGTAAACTCCAAAAGTCAATCAGTTGTAGAGGTCAATTAAATTATTACTTTATGAAAGGTTTGTTAAAATTCCTTCAGCAGTGTATGAGAGATTTTGCCAATGATAGAGACAAAAAACATTATCGCTCCACCTTCAATAATAAAACTGTGGCATATAGAGGTGGCTGCTAGGATCCAGTAGAGCCTGAATACAGGTGAACTTCGAAGCAAAAGTGAGAGATACTACCAACAATAAAACACATCTCTGCACCTACTTGTAACAAAACAGTTTGTTAAAAAAACTAAAGAGATGAAATTTAATTTGGTCTGTTGGTGATCACAGTCCAGTGGTTATCCAAAATGTCCCTATTGTCAAGTTATTTTGTTTTATCTCCAATGTCTGTTTAAATTTGACAATTCTTTTGATCAGGTTGATGGAAGTTTTTCAAGGGTGTTGCACACGATATTGAATAGGATGTTGAAGATGACATTGAACATGTTGATTAATTTAAAGTGAAAAACAAAATCAGATAATCACACCAAAATAACTGTTCCACTAACCAAATATTAAATAAATGTTATCAATCTTACTTAAGCCATTTAAGTAACAGTTAGCAACACACTAAAGTTAAATTAGTTATAATCATTGTCAGTGAAGTCCATACATTATTTAAGTTGTTACTTTAACCTCATTTTCTTCCAAACAAAATGAGTCATTTACCCTCAAGGTGGAAACAAAGCAAGAGAAGAAAATAAGCAACAAGCACATAACTATGTCAACTCTGTTGACATCTCAGTACTGAAACAAAGCAGCAAACATTTCTTTGGCTTTACCCTTTGGCTTGCAAGCCCTGTGCGGGGCAAAAAGCTGGCCTTTCCAGGTGATTACCTAGTTAAAGCCAGCTTCTTCCTTCCTTGTCTGCATACTAGTTACTCCAGCCACCACAACTATTCAAAATGTCTCCAACACTGCCATCTAGTGTTAAAAAAGTATCTTAACAAGAAAAAAAAAAAAAAAAACGATTTTGACTTAACACCTATAAATCAGGTTTCCTCCTATAAATGTCCTGGTCTCCACATAAAAAAGTTCACCTCTCTGGGACACTGGCTGAACTACAAAAACACTGGAATGGCCACTGACAGCACTGTGCAAGTCGTTTGGCTGCCATCTTGCTAGGTGCTACGTTTATCACTCTGTACTGTTTACGTGTGGAAGCCACACATACATAATACTTTGTGCATGCTGTATGTTGTGTCATTAGTCCAAAGACGCATAGAAATAGTTTTATTTTACCCAAATAAACATATACCACATATAAAGCGTAAACAGGGGACAAAAGTATTCTGTAATGAGCCTCCCAGCAAGCTCAATGAAGAGTTATTGAAGGCAAAATGCAGACCTGATGAACTACCACTACTGTGGTAAAATAAACAAGCGTTGTAATCTTCTAACCAGACCAGAACATAACTGCACTTTAAGTAATTAAGTACTGCTTAGTCTAACCACAGCTCTGCTACCAGTGTCTGTAGTTATTTTCATTTAGACTACTAACTTCTAGAGAGAAGTAGTCTACTAACTAACTAGAGAGAATTTATAAACTTGTCCATAGATAGATAACTTTTACTAATTGGCATTTTACACTGTATGAGAATGTACAGCAGCCTGAGATCATTTATTTATTTATTTATTTTGTCAACTGGTACTATATCTGAATTGGACTGATCGAAAAGGTCACGTTTTCGTTGATTTATGAAGTAATATGGCATAATATTCACTTATGAAACATAATGCCATGTTTTTGTGAAGTGCTGGTTCCAATAATCACAACAATTAGTGGCAAAACCTTGGCCTTTTTCACTAAATATTTTTTTACACTGATATTGATCGTCTGCTGTCATTCTGGCAGTGACTAGCTATATGTAGCTTCTCACAAAATGTTTGCATAAATTCTTGTCTCATTAGTTTAGACTGCAACAAGGCTAGCAATTCCAGTGGTTCCCTCATTCAGTGTAGACACTAAGGTTGAAAACCTTTGGGCCAGACTTCATATCTCATTTGTATCTGCTGAAAAGACAGATGAACAGTTGAAGTGATAAAATCCTGATTTTCTTTTACCAAATGATTTTAGAATGTGGAGCTTGAATGGTAGATGGTAAATGGGTGGCATTTACATCGCCATTTTCTAGTCTTATTGACCACCAAATGTGATTTTTACATTACAAGTCCCATTACCCCAATCATTTCCAGATTGGGGGCTAAATGGGATTCATTATCATCCTCAAAAACACCCTGGACATGTGGTGGTGGGAAAANCACACACACACACACACACACACACACACACATTGTTGCACAGAATAGATATATTACAACAGCTTGTTTGTTCAGTTCAAATTTAACCAGGAATGTCTCACTCAAACTGCATTAAAGACTATTAGAATAAAGGAACATCTTCAGATGTTGTATGACAGATCGTTGTGAAGAGAAGATTTGAAATGATTCAACATGTTTTTAATTCAGAGTAAAATTTGTTGCCATCAGGAGACCAATTCCAGATATCAACCAGCAAATTAACCCATTACAAGAAGGTCCTCTTTTTTTACTTTAAGATACTAAATAACAATTTTTTTTTTAAAAATTAAATAACTTACACTATTTTTGTTTGTTTTTGTTAATTGTGTTAATGCATGTTGTTGTGAATATGTATAAATATGTGTAAAATACAGCAGCTTGTTCCCCGAGACAAATTTCACTATTGGACAAGAAAGTTTATTTTATTTTAACTGAGGAATGAGAGTGACATTTTGTTGAGAAAAGGAATCAGAATTACACCAAATTGGAACAGTTCAACTACTACACATATATGATCCATATTCCACCTACAGCAGCATATAGAAATGGTTGTCTTGTTTTACAAACTAAAACAAGACAACGTCAGTAGCACTAGTAGCTATTTCTGTAGTTGCTTGTAGAACAGTATAGGCATGTAGAGTCCACTTGTACTTTCAAATATATATATATATATATATATATATATACATATTCAGATGTAAATGTAGGTCAAATGCTAAACTAAACAACTAGATGGACTTAACAAAGACAGTATAAATGCAATAACAAAAAGCATAAAATAGTACAAAACAAAGATAAAATAAAAGTAATATGTTAAAAAAAACATGTAGGGGTAAATGATAAAACCTAATTCACACATGCAACACACAGGCTAATCAGCTGCAATGTTTGCAGAAAAATGTAACTAAAGATAAGCTTTTTCAAATAAATAAATTTATAGCTAGGTGTTAAACAGCAGAAAGGCTGTTGGTTTACAGAAGAGGAGCCTGAAATCTGAAGGCCTCCCGTTTTACATTTAGATTTTCTGGGAACTTAAAGACCTGGATGTTGAAAGCAAAGTGTTCTTATTGTAAAGGACAATGAGCTGCTTTAAATATGATGGAGCAAGGCTAGAATGATTAGAAATTGTATTCTGCTGCTGTTCACACCAACAGGTGATTATTGTTTCTGACTGTTCTCTAATGTTGTGTAGTGTTTCCACCCAACAACATTTCAGGCAAATTCACAGAGAAAGAACCAAAACAAAGCACTAGTAGTGCCAGTAAGTAGTACTACCACCACCAAGTCCACAAAAAATACATTACATCCATCCATCCATTTTCTTTACCCGCTTCTCCATTCCAGGTCACGGGGAGCTGGTGTCTATACATTACATTTGGTAACTAAATACAAAACAGAATAAAATGTCATCTTGTTTTATCTTTTCAGGTGAGCAGTGAATTTAAATAGATTTGATCTCTTCTCCCTAACCTTACTGTTGCTCTACAGATTACAGACAGAAGCAGGTGGTTCCCAAGGAGACAAGAACTTCATTAATTTAGTCAAAAAATGGTTCCTTTTCACAATCAGAAAAATAGAAAAATAGTAAGGAGGACACAGACTTGACACAAAAATACAAGAAACATGGATGACAGTCTGACTCTCAAATGATGGAAGTGTTAGTATATTATTCTTATTGTTATATTATTAGGAATAATAATAGTAAAAAAAAAAAAAATAATAATATTGTAGTTGTGGTATTATTATTAGTTGTAGTATTAATATTCTTATTTATTTTAATTGTTGCTTTTTGATGCAGATTTATTGCTTAAATATTATTAGTTTTATTTCCGCAACTTATAAAAAATGGTAAGTAATTCTTTAAAATGTTATATATTAATCTATGTATGTATATATATATATATATATATATATATAACAGCACATATATATAAATTTTCATTAAAAAGCAACAATTAAAATAATAAATAAATAAATTGTAAACATTTTAAAATAAATAAGAAATATATATATATATATATATACACACCTTTTGATATTAAAATGTTAAATTTTCACTGCAAAATGCAGAGCAGACATCAAAATAGACACATATGCACCCCACCCCCACCCTCCATACACACATGTATGCACACACAGAGGCACACACACAGTTACTGTAACATGCACCTACCTCCTTGCTTCTACTCTTCTCAATCCTCCCGTCCGCCATTTTGTGACGTCTGAGAAGTGAAGCAAATATATCCCAAAATGTCCACCATACAGAACGAACTCCATGAAACAAGACTTGTAATGCATATCCAGTACTGAAGAGAAGAAGAAACCTTTAAATCCAACTCTGGTTTATGTTGAAGAAGGTTTCCTGCTGTTGAATTGTTATATTTATTTCAGTCTTTTTTTTTCTTTTGTGGAGTTTTCTTTTGCACTTTTATTAGCTGTAGGAAAACTCATCCCTCTTTTAAAGTGACTGTGGGCCTATATTCATGTCATCTTCCTCTCCTCCCCTCTCCTCTCCCGCCGTCTTTTTCAGAGATTTGTGTGTGATAGAGGCCTCTGTCAGTCCAAGCGCTAACCTTTACATCATTGGCTCTCATTTAATCCTCTCACCCTGGGGTGACTGAACACCCCCCACCACCACCACACACACACACATAAATTACACCCATATTAGATACCAGTACAGTAGTACGACACTGTCTTGACCTGTGTTATTTATCTATCAATAATGAGCAAGTTATTAACAATGAAAATAACATTCTCGTCTTTCTACTCAGTCATACAAATAATAAATGTTATACTTTAGAGCCACAAACTAACTGCATGATCATGTCTGTAACAACCTTGTTTGAATAAATGTAAAGCTGCTCTAATAAATGCTTTGTGCTGTGATATTTAATGCAGTTTGTAGTGTTTAATTTCCAATGATTTACTTTAAACTAAACTCTGGTCTTTTGAGATAAGAATTTTTTTTCAGTTTTGCCTTTTTGAATTAAAAAATAAAATAAACAAAACTCCTACAAGTAAAATCAGATCCAAGTTTAATAGGATTGTCAAAAGGTAAGAGATGACTGATGATTGCTGTTTGGAATCATTTGAGCAAAACAAGAACTCCCCCCTACCCCCACACTTACACACACACCACTACAGTGTATCCTTAAGTTGCTGTCACCCTGTTACTTATTTTACTATGTATGCTGGCGTATTCATAAACTTTTGTTATTTGGATTGAAAAGTGTTTATTTTTTTGTTTTTTTAATATAAAACTTCTAGAATTGCGCCGCTCAGGGGTGCTGCATGTTGGAGTAGCTCTGTTACGTTCATTCTGAGATATGGCTTTTGAAAATTTTAATTCCTCCTTTTTCTACTTGTAAATCACTTTTTTGAAAGATTATTTACTCTGGTATCGGATGCTGTGCAGCTACAAGGATTTTTTACTGAAACCTTTTACTTTTGGACATCTTGTTATGATGCGTAACCATAACAACAAGGTTGCTTTTTTTCACAATCAGGAGCAGCTGATTAACATCTTTTACTCTTCAGTGTTGAACATGAAGAACCCTGAAGTCCATTCATGGCCAAAACCAGTGGTGGGCGGTGCATTTCACACTTAGGCCTTCAGTGATGGCCAACTTAGTCAATAAATACCTCTCATTATGCCAGCATTTATAACACCAGGATTGGAGAGTAGTTAGAAACAAACTTAGGCACCACTTGGCATTGCATCACTTCAGTTGTGTACAAAATGGGCTATTATCCAGCGCAATTTAAAAACCAACAAACTCGCATCAGCAATTAAAACATATCTGGTATGCTACTGTCAAAGCTAAAAAAACTGAATAAAATAAATAAAATGTTTGCAGTCACCTAAACGGCTGTGTCCCCAAAAACACTTATTTCAACACAAAATCTATTCTGGGACAGGTTAGCTAGTTCAGGGGTCGGCCATCCTCCTCTAACGAGATCTAGCTTCTCTTGAAAAGTTTGTCTTGAAAACAGCCTTGCCAGTATATCAGCAACCAAATCAACGTGTTGCTCTCCTTCGGCCATTGTGGGTTAAAAAAGTTTTTAACGGTTAACAGTCCTGGGTGTGACTCTGTTGATCTGCATAGCACTGCCGCGGCTCAAACTAGTAAGTATCCATATCCAATCACAGGACGCATAAATGTCACGTTCAACGTGAGGTCAGCTAGAGGGCCTTACTGACACAACTCGTGATCTGATTGGCTATCGCAACTATCTATCAACTGCATTTGCCCGTTCACTTACAGTGCAGACACCCGCACTGTTGATTCTGAAGGCCCGGGCAGATTTCATACAGCCTCTGGCAACATAAAATAGCTGAATTCTGATTGGATAAAAACTCTAACCTAAAAACAACAGCACTGTAAAGAGCATAATATGACACAGAGAAAATATGAATACTTTTAGATATCTAGGGAAAGTAAGTTAAAAATTAAATTAACCTTTATCATAATTATGATCATAATTCTTGGTTATGTTAAACCAGCAGACAAGGCCTTGCTGGCCCTGACAGCCCACCACTGGCCAAAACCAAGCAGACTGCCAATAAATCCACTGGAGGGGAAGCTCCTAGGAAGCAGCTGGCCACCAAAGCCACCCATTGGAGCGCCTCGGCCACCAGCCGAGTAAGGAAACCTCACCAATACAGGATCGGTACTTGAGTGGTGGCTCTAAGGGAGATCCACCTCTACCAGAAGTCCACCAAGCTGCTCATCCAGAAGCTGCCCTTTCAGCAACTGGTCCGCAAGATCGCCCTGGAGTTCAAGACCAACCTGCGCTTTCAGAGGTTGGCCGTCATGGCTCCGCAGAGGGCCAGCGAGGCTCACCTGGTGGGGCTCTTTGAGGACACCAGGATCGAGGACACATCAGGATAGACCGCTATCAGAGATCCTTCCTGCCCACTGCCATCAGCAACTATAACAACTCTTTAACAAAATCAGGATTATCAGCTACAACAACATTCAATTTCCCTTTGGGATTATTAAAGTATTTTTGAATTTCAATTGAATTTCAATGATGTAGTGGATGTGTGTAATGTTCATGATGTATTCCAGTACTTACATTGCATATGCATTGGGTTGAATGATGGGAAGTTTACAGTGTATTCAGGGACGTGCGGTCAGGGGAGGCAGGTGAGGCAGAGCCTCCCTTGTCATCATGACAAGAAAAAAAAAAATCATAACATAAAATGATTATTAATATTTGTCCACTGATCTTTATGTATGAGTAATTTTCTAACATTTTTATGGTCCAAATCGCATTTTTATAGTCAAAATCGCTGAAATTGCATATTTCCTGTTCAAATATGAGGGTGAAA
>NC_051435.1:31150015-31161102 GCF_001649575.2 Kryptolebias marmoratus | reverse complement strand
ATCATCAAAATTAAACGAAATAAACATTTGAAATATATGAGTTTGTATGTAATGTATGAATATAATATACAAGTTTCACTTTTTAAATGGAATTACTGAAATCAATCTACTTTTTCATGATATTCTAATTTTATGACCAGCACCTGTATAGACAAACCAGTAAAGCAAAAGCTTTGCCTTTCAACTCAACTCTTTTTACCTCGACAGACTGAAGGAACACCCTCATTACTACAGACAAGGCCCTCATCTATCTTCTGCTTCATCCTACTGTCACTCATAAACAAGACTCTCATATACTTGAACTTCTCTGCTTGAGACAGAGACTCATCCCTGACACAGAGTAAGCATTCCACCTTTTTCAAGTTGGGGGGCAGCTTGGCTTAGTGGGTGGGGTGGTCGTCCTCTAATCAGAGGGTTGGGGTTTGATGCCCAGCCCTTCCTGAGTGCCAAAGTGTTCTCGGGCAAGGCACTTTACCCCCACTGGGCACCAACATGCTTCTTCTAAGCATATTGGTGCCCACAAAACAAGTTTTGTTAAGAAGAATACTGGTTTGAAAACACATTTTTTGGGGGTGTATGGAATGATGCTGTCGGGAACTCAAGCTCCAAATTTCACGAGGGGAATCCCCAAGCTTTACAATGATGTCACACAGTCTTCAAGAAGTTTCCCATCCAGACAGCTACAGACTGCTGGTGCTGGTCTGACACCGGGTACCAGTCAGACAGTGGGAACCAGCATGTGCCGGTCTGACAGGTGGTGGTTCTTCATTTGAAGGTTTATATTTCAGGTGGTCCTCTTCAAAACGTTAATTCCACAGTTAGTCACCAGACTTTGGGTTGTAATTTTCACCAGGAGTTAAACTAGCCTTATCCATCAAACTTTGTTGCCCTTTGGGAAGCTGAAGAATGACACAGCTGTTGTAGTTTTGGGTAGTTCTTACACAATTAATTGAAATGCACTGAACCATTTCACCTGCACACTCTTCATATTTGCTATTTACTGCCTTGTTCACATTCCTGTGCTTAGCAAGTGATATGTCATTTGTCAAAAATAAATAAATTTATAAATAAAATTTGAGTGATCACGCAAAATGCTAAAGAGACCTTAGTAATATTTTCAATCTTTGAATATTCATTTTAAACTAGATTTTTTTTAATGAATCTTTGAAAACAAGCACCTTTTTTTAAATTGATGTTAGCTTTAAAACACATTTCATTTTCCCCTTAAGCTTCAAATATATACAGTCTTTTGAGAGTGACACTTGATACTTGCTGAATACTTTTATTTTGAAGTATTAAAGGAAGTTGTGTAAGTCCTGCTGTTGTTTTGATGCTGCTATCAGAGTAATACCTTGTGTAGCAATGTTTTGTATCTTTTTTTTTATTTTACCCAGTATGAACACTTATAATCCTCGGCTACAGCTGCTATTGGTCCCATACAGAATATCAGAGCAAGCAACACCTGAGCATGGCAGCAACAGCAAGTTGCTGTTAAAAGGCTAGAGGGAAGCCTCTATTCACACCAGCAAAGTATACAACCTATACCATTAGCATCACACTGCGTATGTTAGCGTATCAGATATGTAAAGAGATGTTGTGATGTTATTTTCTCATAGCTACATATCTTAACATGCTGTAAAATCACAAGGCAGTGATAGAGGTGTTAAGGCCCCCATTACACAGGATGATGTCTCTGCTAAACTCTCCATGGAATGTAGCTGGATTAAACTAAATCTGGCTAAACTGCTTTCACTGCTGACCAAATAAGTTCTTCCTGCTATTTTTGAGGTGCTCTTTTGCTCCCTCACCAGGCTCTAAGTGCCCGGCCAACATGTCTGTTTCTGCCTGCTTCAGGATGCAGCTACAGGCTAGAAGATCACATCATACTAATACAGCCCTACAACCACAGGTATGACATTTGTGCTAAGTTGTTTCTGTGACCTTGTTACAGTCACAGTTGCAGCCCAAGCATGACATCAGAATGGACAGCTCTGATTCAATCAACAACTAAGTTATGCCAGTACACCCACAAGCAGATCCCATATCATGGATGCACTACCACCATGATAATAAACCACCACAACCTTAGAATAGAGGTTTATTGCATGCTCAAAACCATTGTGGACCTTTCTGTGATGTTTTGGGTTTTTCTTTGTCTGTCTTGGTTTTTGTTAGTTATCTTGTTTTCCTTTTTGTACTGTCTCTATTTCCAGTGTTTTTCCATTCATCCTCAGTCTACGCTTGGTTTTCTGCCACACCCACCTCCACCTGTCAGTAATGTGTTCTTCTCCTCCACTCTCCGCTGGTTCATTGCTTTTGGTTCCTTGCTTGTTGTACTTTGTTCATGTTTCGTTGCTTCATGCTCTGCCTGTTTGTCTTATACTTAGTTCCAGTTTTTGCTGCCACGTCAGCCTTTTTGTTTTTGTTTGTTTTTATTTAATAAATTAGTTTTCTTAAGATGAGTCTGCACTCTGGGTTTGCCTTCTTCTCCCCTGCCGTTGGCACTTTCACACTCTATCACACACCATCACACACCTGAAGCCTCACCAAAACCCTGCAAAGATCATCCAGCTTCTGAATGATTTTTTGTTTTATTTTTTTAAGTTGCAGCAGGATCATTTAACAATTCATTCATCACCAGATCCTCAGTGGTTTACTCCACTGTGTTGTGTTATATTGCAGAGTCACAGGAGTTAATAAATTTATCATTAAGAATTAAACATCCTGAAAGTCAAAAACAACCAAACAACTAAAACTTGATGTAGCTTTGTCATACGTTTAATCTACATTATGAGCTAGAGATGTGATGTTCACAAACAAACCAAATTTGTTGACTGCCTGTTTGTTTGTTTGTTTGCTGTGTTTAACACAGATGCACACACAGACTCCTCCTTGCTACCCCAATGAGTGAGATGGAGGATGCAGTGACAAGTGGAGTAGAGTACTCATGTGGTGCTTGCTTGATATGCAAATATCTCATGATATCATCTGTGTTGTCCATATTGCCTTCATGCCTAGTAGGCATGTGGTCTATGAAGACAGTAGTTGGACATGCTTTATTAAAGTGAGTGGCTGCCAACTCAAAAAAACCCAAACTGACTAGTCTGAGCTGAATAAAACACAGCAGCATCTGGATGCACTTTTCTGATGACAAAAACAGCAAAGTGTAATATTTGCCAGAAAAGAGAAAAAAAAACATTTAAGTCCTGATTCAATCAATGACCAAGGTCAAAAAATAATTTGCTTCAGCAATTACACCTGACAGTGAAAATGGCAAAGTTAAGATCAGACATTAAACTACTGATCATTATTTCATTTGACATGTGTGGACCAGATTTTAAAATATTTCATACTCTGGTATCCCGCCAATAGAATATATATTGTAGGTCTGTTTAGGTTTGAATGATTCTGATCCAAATCTTACCCTATCATTTCTACCAGTGATAATATCTCAGATGTTGTGGTGGTTGTAAATAAAATAAGGAGACACTGATAAAACTCATGAACTTTATTAGAAATGTTACTCCAGGCTCCATTACAGGACTGTGTTGAGTCTTATCGTCTTGCAGTCGTCCCTTAGCCATCTTCAACTAGTCCAAAATGCTGCAGGCTGACTTTTAACTAACACTTCCAGACACTTTATTCTCTCTCCACTGGGTTCCAGTCCATTTTAGAATGGATTTAAAACTCTTATTGTTTGCTTTGAAGTTCTTAATGGCCTTGACCCACCTTATTTAGCTCATTTAGTAGGATGAGAGGACCTTAATGTCAATTATTATGTCTTTACTATATGTTCCAAGGTGTTAAAAGGGTCTTTTCTTGGCCTTTTCAGTCATTGCACCTAGACTGTGGGACCAGCTTCCTCAGGACTTGCGCTCTCTCACTGATCTGGGCCTTTTTAAAATCCAAAATTAAAAACTTTTTTATTAAGGCAGATATTTAATACCTAGTGGCACTCTGGCATTTTATTCCCATTCTGTGAACATTTTATTAGTTTTTTTGTTTGTATTGTTCTTAACGTCTGTTTTAACTTTTGTACTGTGACACATTTTGATCATCTTATGGTTGTTGTAAAGGGTTATATAAATAAATGTTGATTGACTGATTTATTGATTGAAGCCTGGTAGTTGTGAAGCATTTCAGTAACTGCAGGTTTCCAGGGTTAGGCCAAGAAAGAGCACCACAGATGAAGAAGTACAGAGCGGGTCAGAAAGAACTTCATTGTGTCTTCATGGATTTAGAAAAAAACATGATAGGGTGCCGAGACAGGAGCTGTGGTGTTGTATGAGGAAATGTTGAGTTGCAGAGAAGTATGTTAGACTGGTATGAGGAAAGCAGAAGAGTGGTGAGGTGTGCTGAAGGAGTGACAGATATCTTCAATGAGGAGGTGGGACTGCATCAAGGATTGTCTCTGAGCCCCTTCTTGTTTGCTCTGGTGATGGACTATGATGGACTATGATGTTTGCAAATGACATGGTCTGTGGGAAAAACAAGGAACAGTTGGAAGAGAACTTGGAAAGGTGGAGGTATGCACTTGAAAGACGAGGAATGAAAGTCAGTCTTAGTAAGACAGAGTATATGTGTGTGAATGAGAGTGAGGCAGGTGGAATGGTGAAGCTACAAGGAACAGAGGTCATAAAGGTGCAGGACTTCAAGAACTTAGGGTCCACTGTCCAGGAAAACAGGGAGTGTGGTAAAGAGGTGAAGAAGAGAGTCCAGGCAGGATGGAGTGGATGGAGAAAAGTATCGGGAGGCAACAAAAGGGTGGCAACAAAGGTCAAAGGAAAGGTTTACAAGACAGTGGTGAGACCAGCTAAGTTGTATGGTTTGGAGACAGTGGCATTGACAAAAAAAAACAAAAAACAGGAGACAGAACTTGAAGTGGCAGAGCTGAAGATGTTGAGGTTCTTCTTGGTAGTGACAAGGATGGATATGATTAGGAATGAGGTCATCAGAGGTACAACACAGGTTGAACAACTGGGAGATAAAGATAGAGAGGCCAGACTGAGATGGTTTGGACATGTGCAGTGGAGGGACAGTTTGTGTTTTGGTAGAAGGTTGGTTAGAGATGCAGCTGCCAGAATAAAAACAAAGTAGAAGACCAAAGAGGTGATATATGGATGCAGTCAGAAAGGACATGGATGTAGTTGGAGTGAGGACAGAGAATGCAGAAGACAGAGTTAGATGGAGGAGGATGACTCGCTGTGGCGACCCCTGAAAAGTGAACAGCCAAAAGAAAAAGAAGATCTACACATCTCTTTGCCTGAATAAATTATACACTTGTTCCAATGTGCCTAATCCCATGTTCAGTCATAAAATCAGCATAAGCAGAAGATGTAAACTATAGTCTGTTATCAGCTGTGATGGTGCAAAGATTTCCTTCAAATGCAAAAACAGAAGTCAGGAATGCCTTGACAATGTTAGGGTGATGACAGACCTGCAGTCATAAGCTCCATGTTTAAATGTATCCGCAATGTTGACAGCAGTGTGGTGAAATTTACCCTTTGGAAACTTGACAGATTGTAATAGTGTAGAAAAAACACTAGCAGTTTTGTCACATGCCTGACAGATGGCACATGATGACAGGACTGTGTAGACTAAATCATCCATATGTGGCCACCAGTAAAACTCTCTGAGGTGTTGTGCAGTGTGAACCACGGACCGGTGTACTTCGTGAGCCAGGTGCACAACCTTTTTTGCAGAGACTTGGGAGCTACAAGACATTTTCTATGAAATTTAGTCATGTCTCTTAGTTGTCAGTTCATGACACCTAAGGAAGCATGGTTTGATTTCCTTTGGAAGGGGCATTTTCACATCCTGAGTGGATGATTTGTTCAGAACAGTCTTCACATTCCGCTTTAAAATCAGCAAGTAAGAATGCAGTCAGGAGAGAAGCGATTTCTACTATCTCTGACATTAAGTCCTGTTCAGAATTTGGAGCTGCATTAGTGGTGCAGGTTTTGGCAAAGGGGCTGCACTGTGTTATGTACCTTGTGAATGAACACTTTAACACATCCGAGATGGTAGGCTGAAGCAGAATCAACATTATTCACCATGCATGTTGTTGTGTCAGTGGAAAATTCTTCTGCATCATCCCTTTTTAATAAAAGTCTGCAGTGCTCTAATCAGGTCCAGGCCCAGTAGTAATTATCCCAGGTTCACTATATTGAATAGTGATAGGACTTTTTTGCTTTGATTTGCTACTCCTGCTGTAGCTTGTAGGTAGCCAATTACAGGTTGCTCACAGGAGCTCAGTGAATTCCATCGTGGAACTGTCGTGGAACAGTCGTGAAATTTCCTTGCTCCTAAATATTCCACAGTCAACTGTCAGCTGTATTATAAGAAAATGGAAGTGTCTGGGAATGACAGCAACTCAGCCATGAAGTGGTATGCCACGTAAACTGACTGAGCGGAGTCAGCGGATGCTGAAGCGCATAGTGTGAAGAGGTCGCCAACTTTCTGCAGAGTCAATAGATAAAGACCTCCAAACTTTATGTGGCCTTCAGATTAGCTCAAAAACAGTGCGCAGAGAGCTTCATGGAATGGGTTTCTATGGTCGAGCAGTTGCATCCAACCCATACATCACCAAGTGCAATGCAAAGCGTTGGATGCAGGGGTGTAAAGCACGCTGCCACTGGACTCTAGAGACGGATTCTCTGGAGTCCAATCACGCTTCTCCATCTGGCAATCTGATGGACAAGTCTGGGTTTGGCGGTTGCCAAGAGAAGGGTACTTGTCTGACTGCATTGTGCCAAGTGTAAAGTTTGGTGGAAGGGGGATTATGGTGTGGAGTTGTTTTTCAGGAGCTGGGCTTGGCCCTGTAGTTCCAGTGAAAGGAACTCTGACTGCTTCAGCATACCAAGACATTTTGGACAATTCCATGCTCCCAACTTTGAGGGAACAGTTTAGGATGGCCCCTTCCTGTTCCAACATGACTGCGCACTAGGGCACAAAGCAAGGTCCATAAAGACATGGATGAAAGAGTTTGCTGTGGAAGAAATTAACTGGCCTGCACAGAGTCCTGACCTCAACCCAATAAAACACCTTTGGGATGAATTAGAGCAGAGACTGTGAGCCAGGCCTTCTCATCCAACATCAGTGTCTGACCTCACAATTGAGCTTCTGGAAGAATGGTCCAAAATTCCTATAAACACTCCTAAATCTTGTGGAAAGCCTTTCCAGAAGAGTTGAAGCCGTTATAGCTGCGAAGGGTGGGCCAACATCATATTAAACCCTGTGAATTAAGAATGGGATGGCACTCAAGTTCATATGGGTCTGAAGGGAGGCAAGCAAATACTTTTGGCAATATAGTGTAGATACAAAAGCTCAAGTGTCTACATTTAATTCTGGGACTTGGGAGTTTCCTCGTGGTGCTTCAATGTTCATTTTGTATGTGATTTTATCAAATGCTGCAGATATGAGTTTAACATCAAGACTTCTAACTCACCACTTATCTCACTGCAGCCACAAATGATTTGCATACTTTTGCAAAATGTTCCTTTTTTCTCACAGCTATCACATTTTACTTTTAGCCAGGTATTTATCTGATCCACATTTGAACCTGTGACATTGTTTTTTAATGACTTGCCTGTTTATAATGAAGCCAGAATGAGGTTTCAAGTGTTTGAGCTGTTTGTGCCACTCTTTTCCCTCAAAAAAAGAGCACATGCTGCATCCGCAGTCTGTACAGGTGCAGTCAGGACTGTACTAGCAGTGTAGCATTTTTAACTGCTGCTTCCACTTGACATGCAATAATTTGGGCTTTTTATCACCAGATAAAATGAGTTACCTCAAATTGGCTTGATAAAAAACAAATCAGTACAAAAATGAGCCAATCTCTCTCTGGAACAGCTCTTTGAAAGGAATGGATCCGCAAAATCCAGCTCCCTTCAAGGATCTGTAAATTATTTCATTATTATGAGCATAGGAGCCTCCTCATTTGAGCAGGAGGAGCAGCTGCCCTCTTTTCCGCATCTTCCCTTTTTACATTGAGGTACAAACTAGCGGTTTTGCTTCCTGATTTCTGGACCTAAAATCATTTTATCACTCCCAGAAACAAGAAAGTGTTTAAAGTGTTTACTGATGACAGTGTTACTTTCGTAGTTACAAATTAAATTAATTCCCCTATCTTTGAGTTGGTTGAGTCCAACTCAGCTACACCGGTTACTGCTAGCTCGCTACTCAGACAGCATTCAACTGTGGAGATTAGAGAGAAAGCAAAGTGTTTCTTGAAGAGTTAAAACTGTGCTGCAGCCTTTTCTGACTATGAATCAGACATAATGGAGTAAAATCTCTGAGAAATATCACCCTATTTAGGAGCGCAAGACATCCACAAGTTCATAAGAAGGAGGAAAATAGATCATTTTATTCTGCTCTTATCTTGGAGCTCATACGCAGGTGTGTGAGACTCAGTGTGAGTGTTTTTGAACTGAACAGATGTCTACGATAACATTGGACTAAATGTGGCCTAAAAGTGAAAGTTTTGCAAATGTCTGCTTTTGGTTTCAAATCAGCATTTAGTCACAGTTTGCTTAATAAGAAAACAATAAACTGAGAATCTGTCTGAAATTCATAGCCAGGTCTCACACGTGAAAGCACATTGCAGTTTCTGTTGCACAAATCAGTAATGTCATCAGGAAAACATTACTTTGCTGTCTTCAATGTGATTCTAGTAATATTAAGATTTGTTTTTCATTTTTGATTTTGCTCTTTTATTTTATAACACAATCAGGTATTCGTGATAATGAGCCTGTATGTGTTGGACACGTGCTCAGCAGATCCTTTATAAACTATGCTAGTAACAAATTTCACTCTTTTGTAATGTTATAGCTTGTCTCCATTTATAATGTCTTGTTTATATTAACATCAGTAAATCCAATGACCATATATTTGTCTCTGGCCTGCAACATATTTAAATTTAGATTTTGCCTTGATGTTTTCCTCATCCTAACCAGGTAATTTTTTTTTTATCTGGTTAGTTTATCCTTTCTAAAGCATAAAGCGGTTTTAGGATTAGATTTACTGAGCAACCTAACTTTGGTCTTACTCCAGCATTGGAGCAGAAACATGTAGCAGGTTCTGCATGTTCTGCAGGTGCTTTAGTAACAGAGGGATCCAGTTCACTCAGTTACATTTACAGAAAGATTGTTTTTAGACAATAAAATCCTCAGATAGGCAGCAAAGGAAACAATATATATAAAAATCTATTTATCTAACCCTAATTAATTATTAAGCTAATCCCAGTTTTTTGGATGAAGAGAAATGTAATGCTATGCATGTCTGTTCAAGATGGTGTATAATCTTTGTGTGCATTTAAAATTGCACTGACACGCATTCTACTTGATAAATCAAAATGAAATCATATGACTTATTAAATTTAAATTTCTGAAAAAATGTAGAAAAATTCCAAGACAATATTTTCTGCAGAATTTTAATAAACTGTATAAGAAAAAAATCCTTTTTATTTCTTTGTTGTGATTTTAGTGAAAGTTGCTATAATTACATTGTAATTCTGTCCACCTGCTGATGGCCTAAATGATTTCTGATCAGATTTACTAAATGATGGCCAACGTAAATCAACATTTTTTTATCCTCTTATATTAAACAGCACTCCTAGTATTTATTTTTGGACAGACGTCTTCAGTTACTGTCCAGTAGATGTACACACACAGGCTCACACAACAAAAATAACACTCAAGAGTCCACTCTGAGCGAGTGACTAAACACAAACACATGACAGAGAGCGGCTCTCTTCTTCTGTTTCTGAGTAAAAAAGATAGTTTTCCAACAACAACAGAAACTCACACAAACACACTCTTTCATACCCTCAGTGGGGGGCAGGGTCCTGGAGACTGGTGACAGAACCCTCAATGGAGCATTAGATTATGGAATAGCAGTATGAGGCAAGAAGACAAGAGGAACACACAAAAAAACAAAGGAACAAAAAATAAGAGTGAGCAATAATAGATTGAAAAATATTAGATTTATATCAAAATTTAAAAAAAAATGTTAAAAAGAGCCGATGTTGAGGAGTGACGGGAGAGATGGATAGAGACAAAAAAGTGCAAAAGGGTGAGAGTGCAGAGAAAGAAATGAAGATATCAGATAAATCTCAAAAAGCAGACTTACAGGTGCTGTTTTGTGCTGTTCACTCCTTCAGAAGTTTCATGGAGAAATCAGAAGAAAGCTTTAAAAAAGGTTAAGAAAAAACAGAAGAATATCAGGTGAGGTCACAAAGACATAACTACAATATAAGCAGATGTTTAAAAAAATAAAACTGAATAGGATTTTGTTTAGTAATATGCATACAGCAAGTTATGTGCCTTTGACACAGAATTATCACTCAAGTTGTAAGTTATTGAAAAATATATTTTTTAATAAATAAAAAAAATATAAAAATAGAAGTCTGGATTCATTTCATGAGTCATTTCATGAACACAGAACTACATAAATACACACAAATAGGTGTGTGTGTGTTTGGGCAGTGAACTTGCATGGATGCATGTATTGGTGATTCAGTAACACACCAGTGTGTTTGGACAAACACAGCCCTCTACCGCCATCTGCTGATGTTGGCGGTATGGGAAGATGCTGAGTTGTCATATAACAAAAAAGTGGAATCAAAAATAAAATAAAATAATCAAACTTCCTTTGAAGAATACACAAGGACAAATGAATCACAAGTTTACTGCAAATATATATAAAAAAACATGATTAAATTGAGTCGTGAAAAGACTCAATATTATCTGGAAATATTTATTTAGGATAATAGCTTAAAAAGCCTAATAATTCCATTCTATAGTCAGTGCAGATGGGAAGGAAAATTATTTAATTTAATTTATTTTTTTTCTGGTTTTGAAAACATTAATTTCTTTGGGATGAGGAGTGTTGTTTAACTTCCAAAATATATATGATTTTATGTGTTTTAGAAATTTTGTAAGATACAATAGTAACATTAACTAGAAAGTTCCTGGAGAAACTTTGACGGGGCCTGCCACGGTGTGCGTCCGTGCTGAACCAAGATGGCTCCAAGAGCTGATCAGTTGCAGACAGGAATCATAAAGTGCTGATCCTTGAGAGGAGAGGAT
>NC_051435.1:31146084-31147932 GCF_001649575.2 Kryptolebias marmoratus | reverse complement strand
ATAATTTGTTCATGCATCATGAAAGATGTGGGCATAGGAGCAGTTTGTTCGCTAAGAAATGTGTTGTGCTCAGACAGCTCCACATTCTAACTCGTTAGTGAGGTTAGAGTGTAACTGACAAAATTTCACGAAAATTCCGAAATTTTTGCATGTTTTTTGGCGATTACGTCGCCATAGTAACACGAAACGCGAATAAAAATAGTAGCCCTCATGCCGAGACCGAGCTGGTCGTTCTGATATAAAATTTGTGGGGGTTCTTTGCCCGGTTCGGGCTGCATTAAGGGTAACGGAAGAATAATATATAATAAAGAGACACCTTATTCGGTGTAGAGTAATAGGTGCCTGCATGCATTGCATGCTCTCTATGCACTGCTGGCAGGCCCCAATTAAAATGATTTCAACATTATAACCTAATGTCAATAAATATTCATATTGTAAATATTCATACATCAGTGAAATTCTTTGAAAAATATGAAGGTATACCTTAGAACCCAGACATCGGACAGTGTCTTACTTGAACCTCTGGAGCACTCTGGTATTAAATGACAGTACCACTTGACTTCATTGAGACTTGTTACTTTTTGTACAGTCCTATGAGACATCTTTTGTTGTGAATTAGAGCTACAAACATTTTTTAGTCATGCATTCATCAGGAAACCCTAACTTAGCTTGAATGAGTTCAGCTTCAACCTTGGCTCAGACACAAAGTAGTTTATTAAATCATCAAACACTAAAACACTGAGTCAGCTTCATACTGAGTGTTTTCAGTGTTTGTCTCAGGAGACAGCTGCAGATCGAGAAGAAAACAGGCAGCTGTCTTTGTGGTAAATTTATAAAATGCAGATGGATAGCTGTTCTCCTCATAAAACAATTAAAGACACATTTACAATGACTTGCAAAAGTATTCATCCTTTTGATAGTCTTCCTATTTTTTATTTCAATGTAAGTAACGGAAAAATGCATAAATACTCTGCATTAATGATTTTTAATAGAGAAAAAGGGTTTTATTAATACAATTAAAATGAAATTGGAAGGTGGTGTACATATATGTTCACCCACTTTAAAGAGAGGGAGAGAAGCCCTTGTAACTTCGAGTCAATTTGACCAAAAGGCCAGAGGAGGATTAAAAAGCTCTAAACATTACCTCCAGAAGCCACAATCCTAAATAAGATTCATCTGTGGACAATTTGAGTGTCAGATGATTTCAGAAAATATACACCTTCCAGAGATTTTATACTGGGATGAAGGTCCACCTTTCAGCAGGACAATGACTTTAAAAAACTCTGCTGAAGCAACACTTCACTGGTTTAAGGAGAACCAATTAAAGGTCTTGGGCTGGTCCACTCAAATTCAAGTCTTCAAACCAACTGAGAATCTATGGTTTGATTTAAAGATTTTGGGCCACTAACAGCATCCATCCAACCTGAAGGAAATATAGCAGGTGGTCATGAAGAATGGACAAAAAGTCCAGGTTAGATGAACCAAGAACATGGAGAAGAACCTGAAAAGACTTAATACTGGAACTGTTAAATAAGGTGGCAACATAGAAGAATGACTTTTGGGGGTGAATATTTAGGCACATGCCGCTTTTCAGTTTTAGATTCTTTTTTAGAATTATTTAAAACATATTTTTCCCCATTAATTCCATTAAACTGAAGTATTTTGTAGAAATATTACTTATAATCCAATTAAATTCCAAAGTGTAAAGAAATTATTCAATCAATCAATCAATCAAATTTTATTTGTATAGCACATTTCAGCAGCAAGGCATTTCAAGGTGCTTTACATAATTAAAAAACAAAATAAAAACAGCATGTGACAATGAATAAACAGTAAGAAAGAGATAAA
>NC_051435.1:31143721-31145278 GCF_001649575.2 Kryptolebias marmoratus | reverse complement strand
AGATAGATAGATAGATAGATAGATAGATAGATAGATAGATAGATAGATAGATAGATAGATAGATAGATAGATAGATAGATAGATAGATGGATAGATAGATAGATGGATAGATAGATAGATAGATAGATAGATAGATAGATAGATAGATAGATAGATAGATAGCTTACACAGACACCTATGTCTGTGTGAGTAATATGTAATCAGAAATATTAAACAATACTATTTGTCTTTTGACACTGGTCCCTCGCCTGTCTTGCCTCTACATATTAAACTTGATTGTGTCTGTTGAACAGCAGCATGGAATGTGTGCTGCTGGATGTCATTTCTGGGTTGTATGCCTGGGTAACGCTTCTGATTCCAGGAGGTAACAAGCTCGCTACACAATAAGTAGGGTAGAAGGATTTTTTTTTTCTTACCTGCACTTCTTATATAAAAATAATGAGAATGAAATGGTCATCTGTGGTCAGACAGAAGTCTCCATCTTATCAATGATGGACCACACTGGCTGGAGCCACACTGATTTATTTATTTTCCCTTTTTTTATCAAAGGCCAATATCAGCCTAAAGCATCAGCCTAACACTGCAAATCATGTACTGCCCTGAGAAACTTAGTCAAGACACAGTTGCCGCCAGAGGCTTTTGCCCTCTCTGGCATTTCTTGAACCAAAGTTTCATTTGAAAGTGGTTCCACTTGGGTAAAGATGTGCACGAAAGAATAAACTATGCTTGGACTTGCTGGCTTGTTTAAACTAAAACCTAAAAAGCCGCTGGGATTATGCTTCTGTTATCCCTACCTGGTACTAATACAGACGGACAAAAACAACCCACAACTTCTGCAAATAGTTTCTTTTTATTGTTTTGTTTTTCTTGTTGTTTTTTCAGAGGAACTAAAAATCATGCATTGCTTCCATATTGCATTTCACATACTGTGACAGATAAGTTTTAAAAAATGCATGCATGTCATAAAACTTATTTTCCCTTACTCCTGCACCTGTTTAGCAGAGTGGAACTGAGAACAGGGCTCCACTGTTGCCTCACTGTCCATAGTTTTGATGCTTTTGGAGCTGTGGGAGTGAAGGTGCTGGCATTAGGTTGAGGAGAGCTCTGGGAAGTTTCCTTTCCTCTCTCCCCACCCCCACCTCATCCTGTCCCTTAGGATTAAAAAGATCAAGAAAGAAAGTTGAAACCCCTCTGCTGTTCCCTTAAATAGAAATAACCTGCTTTACTTTATGTTAGCTAGTATAAATACCACTAATACAGGATCCAATACCAGCCATTTATGTTGTGACACTTTCACTCAGGTAAATTATTTATTTAAAGTTGAACTGAAATCAAATCTCAAAATACACTCCTTATCAAAATCTTAAGACCAGTCAAAAAATTGCAAGAATTTGCATTTTGCACTATTGGATCTTAAGAAGGTTCTAAGTAGAGCTTCACAATGTTAAAAGAAGAAATCAGTGCAAGAGACAAGAACTTTTAAGCAGGGAATTTTCTGCAAACTGCATTTACACTCAAACATGATTTTTTCAGCTGATCAAAAGTTTAAGACCATAG
>NC_051435.1:31130337-31142466 GCF_001649575.2 Kryptolebias marmoratus | reverse complement strand
TTACGCTGATTTCTTCTTTTAACATTGTGAAGCTCTACTTAGAACCTTCTTAAGATCCAATAGTGCAAAATGCAAATTCTTGCAATTTTTTGACTGGTCTCAAGATTTTGATCAGGAGTGTATGTCAGGAAGGGCGGAGAGAGTGGTGAACCCAATGCGCAGACTCATCACAACAAAAATCCTAAGTGAAACAAAAAGGCGAAGCGAGGTAAGGAAGGAAGGAAGGTAAACAAAACAGCAGGAGACAATGGACCAGCGAGGAAGTGGAGAAAGTGACTTGGTTTTAAAGACAGAGGGTAATTAGGTGAAGTGGGCACAGGTGAGAGATAACTAACAAGGAGCAGGTGGAGATGGGCGTGACAGGATTTTTCTGACCTAAAATTTTAAGGAAGTTTGTTGTTTTTAGGGTTTTAGTCAATAATTTCCACAATGTGTGATTTGTGGGGCAGAGTGCTGTCCAGGAATAATGACGTGCACTGTGCCCCTGAAAGAGAGCTGGAGAACGAAGAAAGCCACTACTGTCCGGTTGTTTACCAGTGGAAATAGAAGAACAAGCTTTTTTGAAGACAAAAAAATGCAGGAAGAGTTTGTGGGAGTAATGGATATACAACCATACCAGTATGAACCTGAACCAAGGGCTGGATCTCAATAATCAGATGAAAACTCCTCAGATTTGGATTGTGATGATCACAAGGACCATCATGGCCGACAAAATAACATGCATAACAACCAAGTTGGGAATGTGGAATGGTGAGAACCGATCACTCCAAGATCGTTGTCATGACATCAGCAGACAACGCTGCAAATCACCATAAAGATGGCAGGAGAAAGCTAACGTTGCTAACTTGAAGCTAACCAGATGTTAACTTGTGGAAAAAGTAAGCACGCCTGAGAGTAGTGTTTATGAACTCTCACACCAAGTAAAAATTCCTGTTTCTCGTCTGATCTGTGGTGATGTCCTCTTCTCCATTTGCTTTTCTTTTAGAATTAAAAATAGTTGGCAACAGGTCCCCTTTTTTTGACTTAAAGTTAGTCCACCGCAATAATGAGGGTCAGAACTTATTGTGCTCCTCTTTGAAGCGGTCTGAACCTGAGTTCTGATAGTAATTCCTACATCGGAGCTTATGGATTCAAATCTGAAGAAAGTTGTTATCTTTTGGAAAGCCAAAAAATGAAACTCCAGTGGTATTTTCTGGATGGTTTAAACAATTAATAGCAACACACTGAACTATAATGTACCGGTATTCATCTAGTCACTGTTGAATTGCTGAATTGCTTGTGAACCTCAGCGGTTCTGTGGATGTCACACATCAGAAGGGACACAGAAAAAGCTGACAAAAAACCCTGAATGGTTTTATAAATGTTTTGTATTTTTTTAAAATAGTATATATATATATATATTACAATAAACATATTTTATGAGTTTCTGCCAACTCAGACTGGCTTCAAAACCCTTTTCAGTTTACCTTTAATGGTATTTTTGGTTATTAGCAACATTGTATGTCATTGATGGTTAATCTTTTCTTTATAATAATAACAATATTATTATTATTATTATTATTATTATAGTTGTTGTTGTTGTAATCATACCAGTATAAGTCCCATGCCTGTTGTATTCTTAGGTTTACTTAATGAATGCATTTAGGTTTTGTTCTGTTGCTGTTATCACTTTTTGTCTCTGTTTATGATCACCTCAGGTTACAGCATTTGTTTAACTAGTTACAAGCTGCTACAGCGCTAACCAACATTAGCAGTATTAGGCACTGATATCTGTTTGACAAATTTTCATAAAACGTCTTATTAAACTAATAATTATTTCTTTTTTTTACGTAAAAAAAAGCAAATGTGTTTTTAACTCATCCACACATGGTGATGAGAAGCTGCAGTTAAGCTAACACAACTAACAGCAAAATCAAGCAGCCTCCTTCCTTTAACTTGACACTAAAGTATTTCTTAAACATAACCAGGAGTTTCAGTAGTGTTTTTTACTTACTTAGTTCAGCTTGAACTAAAAATGGAGGTTTAGCTGCCCCCCAGTTAACAGGTGATGGGGACCAGTGCATGTCTACTGAGTTTCACTCTACTCCAGCAGTAAAATTGGCACACTAAGTGGGCAAAGTCATACGCAATTTTTATGGCTTTATTTGAAGTCAAATTTCTTCTTTGCAGCTTGTCACTACTTCTAACAGGTTCTTACAACAGCTGACAGGGAAGTAACAGATCCAGTCACTGCAGGTGTTTTTTTCTTTTCTTTTCTAACTTCTTATTTTAATTTACATGTTTACATTGACAGTTTTTACTTAGTAACATATGGGGTTTTAAATGTAACTAAGAACAATACTTGAAATAAAACATACCCAAGTGAAAGTAAAAGGAGAAACTGGATTAATTACTTAAAAAGTACCAAATTAATACTATGTTTTGTTGGGATGACAGTGGCATAGATAGATAGATAGATAGATAGATAGATAGATAGATAGATAGATAGATAGATAGATAGATAGATAGATAGATAGATAGATAGATAGATAGATAGNATTCTTTGGCGGAGCAGGAGTTGACGTTGACGGTGGGTTACGGCTCAGAGCCGGCCATGCTGATTCGTCCAGGTGAGGGGTTCTCCCCGTTAGTCGTCTCATGGGATCTGCAGTGTGAGGCTTTTGTTTCGGCTTGGCGCCCTGAGCGATCCAGGGCGAGCTGCTTGGTGCGGGGTGCACGACCTCTCCGCTGATTTGAGGAAGAGTTGTTCAGAAAGATTACCAAGGAGTGAATATTTTTGCTATCCATTGTGTGTACAAACAATAATGTATGACTGAAGAAAAACAGATGGACCTCATAAAAGTGTTAAATGAGTTTTGTAATAACAAGCTGCTTGTGTGTGTGTCTGTTTTTGTGTTTGTTTTATTTTTTTTTGGGGGGGGGGGGTTCTTGCTCGGCTGTGCTACAAAATAAACAAAAGATAGCACAAAGCCAGCTCTCTGAATTTATTTTTTGGACTTTTACAAAAGAAAAAAAAATCTAAATCAAAATTAAATAATAAAAAATACTAGTTATTATCTTTTTCCTTTTTAAAAATAAACTTTTACATTTGCAAGTAATTCAATTTAACACTTTGAATTTTTGTGTTTAGAGTTATTTAAAACAGCTCTCAACAACCAAGCTTTATCTTACATAAAATATCTTCAAGTTCAATATTTTCCTAACAGAGCACTTCGCTCTCAGACTGCAGGTGTACTTGTGGTTAGAGTTTCCAAAAGTAGAATGGGAGGCAGAGCCTTCAGTTCTCAGGCTCCTCTCTTGTGGAACCAACTTTCAGTTTCTGTCCATGAGGCTGACACCCTGTCTAGGCTTAGGACTTTCCCTTTTGATAAATCCAATATTTAGGGTTGCTTGGGTTTCCTGAGCTCTCCTTTAGTTATGCTGCTAGAAGCTTAGACTGCTGGAGGACAAACTGACCACATTTCCTCATTCTGCTGCTGTCTTTACTCTCTGTACTCTTCATGTTTTTTAAGTATTTCTATCATTACCATGTGTTTCTCATTATTTTTCTTCCAAAAGAAACTACACCTGGACCAGCCATTCTTTGTTCGTTAGTGTCAATTTCCTGTTCTCTCAAACCCCAGCTGGTTAAGGCCAGTGGCTGCCCATCCTGAATCTGGTTCTACTGTAGTTTCTTCCTGTTAAAAGAGAGTTTTTTCTTTCCACTGTTGCCAATGTGCTGCTTAGGAAGGGAGATTGCAACAAAGTGAAGATTCAACACAATCTGCTGGCTTCCTTGCATAGATAAATTTACTATTTGTCTCTTTATAAATATGTGAATATCTTTGCACAGTGCCCTGAGCTGACTTTTGTTGTGAATTGTTGATATATAAATAAACTAAATTGAATTGAATTGCATTCAGTCATGACCGGGAAATCTTTCAAAAAGTGATTTGATTCAAACAAGCATGTCTTTAAGCTTCTGCATGTTGCTCTGAACCAATCATTATTGTTTGTTTAATGTATTTTTTTAAGATAGTAGGTTCCTTTGCTTTTTTTCTTTCATGAGTGTTTGCAAAATGTAATTAAATAAAACCTGCACCCAGTTCTAGATGGGAGTGGTGAATCCCTGTGATTGCATATTTATTGTGTACTTCCATGTGCCTGTGTTAAACATGTGTACTGTAATGGGTCAGTACAAATACACGTACTGTTACACCCTTAGTTTATATAGAGGCTGTATATACAGTACAATAGTTGAGATAAAAGATATTCAAGTAAAAGTACAGACTGGATTAATTACTTAAAAACTACAAAATTAATACTCAGTTACAGTAAGGCAAGTCAATGTAATTAGTAACTTTCCACCTGCGGTGCTTATGCTTTGTTGAGGTGACTCCAGTGGCATCAGATAGATTTGCAGGCACCATGAAATCAGCAGTATGTCATAGGGATAGAATGCTCTCCCTCAAATGTACTAGCCATGATCCTTCAATGGGTGTTGGTATTGCATGGTGTACACCAATCACTGGAAGACTGTCGCTACACAACACAGTTAGCTAGGAGCAGTGCTACCATAAGTCCCAAACAAGCCAGCTGTGTAAACTTTGCTAACACAGCAAATACTAAACCATACTAAACAATAATAGATAGATAGATAGATAGATAGATAGATAGATAGATAGATAGATAGATAGATAGATAGATAGATAGATAGATAGATAGATAGATAGATAGATAGATATTCAACAACCCTGAAAACATGAGGAAATAAGACAATACGTATTTGAGCAGCTATTGCAACTGCGCTTTTATTAGCTTTGTTCTCATTTTAAATGTGTGAATAACAACACAAAGGAGAAATTACTGAGATTACTGGCTGTGACTCTACTACACACTCTTCTCAGTTACTCACTTCTAACATTAGCTTGTGGTTTTTTGTTCTTGCACACCACCCCCCAAAGGAATTTATTTTGTCTCATGGTCCATCAAGTTGGCTGCTGTAATTATTAGGAGTTGGATTGAACCAAATATGGGATGGAGAGTTAGAAAGGTCTTGTTTGGGTCATGGGTGAGACTCAAGCTTAACTTGGCCCTTCATTACTTGCTACAGTGTCATAATTATGTGTGCATGTGCTCTCCAGAGAAACAAAATATTGCCATTCTTAAGATAGGACATTTTTCGACAGTGGAAGCTAAAACTTACTCATCAGTTCAAAAAGAGCAAATTTGAAACACTCCAATATTACTGTCTGCAGCCCTGCGACTGAAGGAGTATGCATATCTATAGATCAGTCTTACATCCATGTACAAAATAAACAGACAGAAAATTCCAATGGGACTTGATTTATCCAGTCAGGTTGTGCCTAAAGTGTGCCTAAAATGCTTGAAATAACTTGAACTTTTATGTGGTAATTTAAAGGTTTTAAATGGAGTTGAAAATTGTTATAAACTCTTGATAACTTTAAATGCCCCAAGCATTAAAGGGGACCTATTTTTGTACTTCCATTTGGGTATCTACTGCTTCTAGAAACAGTACAAGCACCAAAAAAAGCAACTGGCCAGCCGTTTTTTGACAATAAGTAAATGTTTTTTGGTGTCTGCAAAATGACTTGTTTCAAAAACCTAGAAATTGTTGCATCACAATCCTTGTTACCTAGCAACCTCAAGCTGAGCCCAGCCCCTCACCTAGCAACCCAAGTGGAGCTCCACCCACTTCATTACAACAAGACCTTTACATTTTTTCTGCTGGTTTTACCACTGAACAATGTCTGCTGGAAAAGGAAAATGTTCTGTTGTCGACTGCAATATAGAACATGTGTCCATGCATGTTCTCCCAGTCACGGAGAACAGAGCTGTGTGGCTTCATTTTATTTTTGATGGCAATGTCCCAGCTATATTGCCAAAGAAAGTTGTAGTTCGAACAGCTCACCTGTCCCAGAAACACGTCTCAGTTAAACTCACAGCAGGTTTGAAAACATACATTAGAACTATGTTTAAAAAAAAAGAGAAGAAAGGCTGGAAAAATAAAAAAATAAAACTGATCTTTGCCAGGCGGTCGTTTGGACATTTTTCGGGTTGGCGCCTGCTGATTGCCGGTGTGCCGACCCGCTACCAGTTGGGTTTGGACCCACTGATTACCAGTGTCCGACTCAACAAACGTTGGTTCAGAACTGCTAATTGCCCTTGTCTCAGAGTCAGAATCCTCAGTGTTTGAATTAATAATGGTATAAATGTACGTCAGATCCACAGTGTTTAATCCTTAAGTGAGTTTATATGTTTTGAGACAGCACACTGAGTTGGGGGGCGTGGCAAACAGCAGCTTATTTGCATAATAGTAATGTAGCCCATAAACCGCTCATTCTGAAATGAGCTCAAAACTGCAGAACTGATGGTGAAATCTCAATATCTGAGAATAATTTTGTGTATTAAATATCATGAACATGTTTTGTATAGCCCACAGACCTGTCCTAACTTGTTCAAGGAAGCATAATAGGTCCCCTTTAAACAGAAATGTAACTTCTTCAAAACATTTTTAGATATTTCTGATTAAACCAACTGTTTATTTTTGTTTTTTTAATTTATAGACAGATACATTATTTAAAATATATTTATTATATTCTTCCTATTTCTTCAATTTTTATGAGTAATACTTTACATCAGTAAGCTACAGCTCCAAATCCTCCTCAGTCACTCACATCGAACTCACTGTGTCACCCGTGTTGGCTAACCTTGACATTTTCCTCTCCTTGTTTGCCCTTTAAATGGGCAGCAGGCCAACAAGAATTTTGTATGGCTCTACAGGCAGCCATTATTAAGCATTAAGCAAAAGCAGAGGGCTGGGCAACACATTATCTCTGCAGGTTCTCTCAAAGATTTGATTTTTCTCCTTTTCCAGATTTCTCTGTCTCTCTCATACATTCTAAATCACACACAGCATTACTCATGTAATTGATGCTATTATAGTTGAAAATGAGAGACAGAGGGAATAGGTTTTGTGTTATTCTTATCATAAAAGGACCAGGCACTGCAGGTGCTGGAAGCCCCTTATTGTTCTAAAACAACCAGTTAGCTCTGCTAGTCTCAGCTCTACTTGGTTAGTTTCTTATTTTCTGTTTTCCATGTGTTCAGTTGACCTATGAACTTTCTCTGGAACCATGTTTAATCTATAAAATGAACAGTTATCTCAGCTATTATTGCCTCTCAGAGTGCTTAGTTCTAAAAATTGAAACAACTTTGATTTGTTTATTTAATTTTAAACATTTTTCGGTTCCAAAACAGTCCAGAACTTCTAACAGATGCTTATCAGGAGCTAATTCCCAAAGTAGATATGTCTGTTTTAAAATGTTTTGTTAGAAAAGAACTTATTTGACTTTTTGAACTGCTTCACATTTGTTTCTAGTATTTGAACCACATGTGAAACAGTTATACTTGAACTCGAGAGAACTGGAAGTCAAGGCCACCATGACCGAGTTCTGTGAAGCTAAATTGGGGCCATAAAGTTTATTAAAAAAAAAACAACATTTTTGAAATTAAAAAAAAAATTTAAACAGAAATGTTTTTGAAACTGCATATAAAGGTTTAAAATAAAAAAAAAAAACAACTCAAAAACAATTTTAAAACTGAAAAAAAGATTTGAAACTGGCAAAAAAAGTTCAAAACTAAATCAAATTTTTTTTTTTTTTTTTTTCAGAAACAGAGAAAACAGACATATATTCTGTGTTGAGCTGTCAGTCAAAGATTCCACACTACCTGTAGTCTGAAGCCCCACCTCCATGCCAAACAGGGCCAGAAGATTGAAACTGAAAAAAAAGTAGTTTTGAACTTTTTTTTTTTTTGTCCGTTTCAAATCTTTTTTTTTTTCAGTTTAAAAATAATTTTTCTGTTTCATTTTTTTTTTCTGTTCCAAGTTTTTATTTTATTCCTTTAACAAACTTTGTGGCCCAAATTTTGCTCCATGTACGCCCCCTACTAGGTGGCTACAGTAGGGGGCAGAGTAAGTTTAATAAAATAATATATCCCAATTATTTTTTTCAGGTGTTGATTTTTGTTGTTTTAACTAGTTCTTACCTGATTGCTGTGTTCAAATATGCATTTTTAAAATGTGTTTAATTTCAATTAGTTGAGGAAAAGTTTCATGTTAAACAATTATTACAACTATTATTATTAGTAGTAATGTGTTTATGTTCACAATTTTTACTTAGTAATGGATGGGATTTTAAATGTAACCAAGTACAATACTTGAAATAAAACATACTCAATTAAAAGTTTAGATCATAATAATTATTTTACAAAGTACACATAATTCATACTCAACTACAGTAACACGAGTAAAAAGAATTTGCTACTTTCTGCAACCGATTCAGACATTAAATGCTGTTTGACATTTGCAAAATTGTCACAAAGATTTTGCCGTCATTTCTGACAAACGGTTAACAATAACGATCAAATGCAGGGAATTTGTCCCTTCACTGCCAGTGGCCAACCGAGGTGTACTACTCCGTGGCCAACTCCGTCATGGAGAACCACCTGTGTCTTTGCGCTGTCTCCTCTGTGCACAGAAATCATGCTATCTCCTTCCACAAGTTCTTTGACATTTGACCATCTTCATAAGTTTTGCTGAAACAGCCGTTAAGATGACTGTATTTTGTAACAGCCTCGGCCAGCTGCTCCTCAGAGAAGCAGTTATAGTGAAATAACTCCATTGCTGTTCAACTGCTTTTCTGCATAAGCAAACGTGCCCACAACAAAATTTTGACCAATAACACAATAGTTTAAGCATATCCCCAGAAGAAAAAGTTCTGCCTGGACCTTGTGTCAGAAGTGGGCTCTCAGAGCTCATTTGAGAACAAAATGATGTGATTTTCATCAAGCAAAACAGATTTGTAAACTACTCGTGGAATATAAATCCAGTTTAACACCTGCCAATTAGTAAACTCTCTGGAACCAGAGAACTGTCTGATTTGTCATGCAAACACCTATTAAAAAACCTGCAAAAACCTATTAAAGTTGATGTCTGGTTTATGACCTGCTTATTTTTTTATGTAGTCTACACATTGAGTTTTGTTTCATGTTTAACATGCAAGTCTTGCCAGTAGAAAAATTATGATCTGAACATTGAGACTTGTTTTCTTTCAATTAAAATGTTTTTTTGTTTTTTTTTTACCTCTGAGGGGTTACAAAATTATTACAAATAACCTTACATATAATTTATTATTCAAATAATTCATACTTAAACAGTAATGTCTTTTTAAAGTGAGTGGCACAATCAAATAAATTTATATCTATAAAAAATATAGACTGTTGGGATTATTGCCAGCTCTTGACTCTAAATTACTAATAAATGATTTTTAATGACAATTATTTTTTTCTCTTTGACGTGAAAAACAGTCGTCTTGTTTCATAAATAAAGTCAAAGGGCTCATATAAATATAAACTAAAGTTGATCAATTTTTGAAAAGTGTCACCACAAAGTAGTGTTTATTTAATCTTGAAAAGCTGAATTGATGCATGCTTAAGAGAACATGCTCATGTTGTGCTCTGATATTTTAGCAGCTCTCCTCCACTTTTAACAAACACTGTAGATGCAAGACAGTTGCTGTAAAGGCAGAGAAGAGCTGTTGATTGAATTAGATCGGATAAAGACAATTTGTCTTTAGTGAAATTACAGTCTAATATTCTTTAAAGGTACAATAAACGCAAATGTTTTAACACAACTAATCTCTTAAAAACTGCATTCTTTATCAATCTTTCTTTTATTCAAGATTTTCTAAAATTTCTACTAATACATGGTTTATTTGGGCCAAACATAATTTATTTTGTGTCTTAAACTATTTTAGGTTAAAATAAGATTTGAGAATTAGCCTAGTTGACAAAACAGTGATGATACTTTCTTTATTTTTCAGGGATGCTGAGGTAAAATTTAGGGGTCTTTAATCACCCCTAAAAACATTGCCACTGCACACAACAGAGATGGATGACTGAGACATAACATGGCACTTTCTGTATTGAAAACCAGTGTTTAGAAGCATCTCAACTTCTATGAACTTAAATGACAACAGCTGCGCCATATGCAAGTTGGGTCTAAGTTTCCACCCAGAGAAGGAACAGGAAAAACTAACCTGGGGTAGCTATTTGCCACTGAGCAAGTGACAGCAAAGTTTGCGAAAGTCTAAGCGAATTACAAAGTCCATTTCAACTTTTACTCTGAAATATTTGCATCTGCATTGAGCAGATGAAAACCAGTGCTTGTGTGTTATGTTGGGAAATTTGCAGTTATAATAAAACATGATCATCAAAGTCCTTCCTACACTCTGATGGGATTAAAAAGTTGTGGAAACATTGAAGGAAGCAGGTCAGATTGCTCTAACATGTGATGTATGGACATCCATAACCACAGAATTTCATAGCACTGTACTCAGTTTTCTGACTCATTTTGTTAATTTAGTTCCCAAAATCTTGTTTGAATGGAAACTGGTTTATGCTGCAGTGTAGAGCAAAAATGTTTAGTTTCTTTTATGTTGGAGAGATTCTAGACTCAGAATTTAGTTTGAAGTGTGATTATGGATGCATCTAGATTAGGAGTGTAAATGAGAACTTGTGCCACAAGACGCATCAATAATTGTTTTATAATTGAGTCGCTGCCATCTGAATTGTGCTGAAATCTAATTGTGAGGGGCCTAAACATTCCCACCCCTCATAAACTTGGGCTAGTGTCATTATTAATAATCTCCCCATATTCATGTGCTCATGCTCTGCTTTTCACAGGTTTCCTAACACCCAGCTTCATAGAGAAAATGACACAATATAAAAGATTACCAATCTGTCTGTGGCACAATTTAGGTTGTAATTACTGAATCATTGATTTTGTTGTTGTCTTTTTTAAATCACATTTACAAGTCTTTTAGTTTTACTTGATAATATAACTGCAGCATAAAAATCCTCAATCCTTCAGATCAGAAATAAAATCAGTTTCACTTTCTGATCTTTTACCAAGATGGGGCTCTCAATTTTGCAAGTAGTCCTGAGTCTCGAACATGTTCAAAAAAATTTGCTACAATTTTTCTTCCAAAATAGTCAAACAGTTACTGTGGGCATTTCGGATCCATCTAAATTCTGCTGTAGATGTCTCCAACCTGTCTCAGGAATTCTAGGTCTGTATTTTACCACCTGCATGGAATCTCTTCCCTAACTGAAAACAATTGAGGCAACAGTCCAGGTCTAAAAACCACACTGGTGATAATAATTATTGAAAAACTGGTTCAAAACTTTTTGTCTTAATTTCTAAAGTGTATTCCAGCAGATTAAATCATAAATATGGGGGAAGCTGCCAAGATGGGTACAAAGCAAACCAAATTGGGCATAGTTGGCAAAAATACTGTTTTTATAATAATAATATTTTTTTTTTTTAATTTTTAGCGAGAATAGGGATGACAATCTGATAGTCAAAAAACAGGAGCTGATAAAAGTGAAATCAGTTTTGGAATATGTTTACAATATACTTACACAACATCTGTTCAAATTCATCTACTATCTGTATTGTAGCATTAAAAGATCAACAAGTAATCAAGAGTTTTAGGTTCTAATAACAGAAGATTCAACCATAGGAGACAAGTGCAACACAATTTTATTTTTTATTTTTTTAAACTTCTGGGTTGCTACCTGAACTTTGACAGTTACATCACACATGTGCATTGTCATTTACTTGCTGGAAAAAGTGAATGATATACTTTGTAGTGCAACTACTTTGTTAGGATTACAAAATGATCATAGGGATAAACTTATTTATCTTGTGGAGTGCTGGAAGGCATACTGACCACATTTCCTCACTCTGCTGCTGACTTTACTCTCTCTACGCTCCATGTTTATACATGCAGTTATTATTGTCATTAACCTGTGTTTCTCTTTGTTTGTCTTCCCATAGAAACTACAGGTGCTGGTCATAAAATTAGAATATCATGAAAAAGTACATTGATTTCAGTAATTCCATTTAAAAACTGAAACTTGTATATTATATTCATACATTACATACAAACTCATATATTTTAAATGTTTATTTCATTTAATTTTGATGATTACAAATGACAACAAATGAAAATCTCAAATTCATCATATCAGAAAATTAGAATCTTGTGAAAAGGTTCAAAATTG
>NC_051435.1:31124583-31129087 GCF_001649575.2 Kryptolebias marmoratus | reverse complement strand
AATCATCAAAATTAAACGAAATAAACATTTGAAATATATGAGTTTGTATGTAATGTATGAATATAATATACAAGTTTCACTTTTTAAATGGAATTACTGAAATCAATCTACTTTTTCATGATATTCTAATTTTATGACCAGCACCTGTACACCTGGACCATTCCCTCTGTGTTTGTCTGTGTCTCTTTCCTGTCCTCTAAAACCCCAGCCAGTTGAGGCAGATGGCCTGTCCTGAGCCTGGTCCTGTTGGAGGTTTCTTCCTCTTCAAAGATTTAGTCCTTTCCATCGTCACCTCTGTGCTGCACAGGACGGGAGATTCTGATGAAGTGAAGATTCTATGAAACTGATGGTTTCTTTGGATAGACAACTCTTCACTAATTAGCATTTAATAGTGTACTGTATGTGAATGTACTGAAATATAAATGGGATGAATTGACTGTAATTGGAATTGAATCTGGTTCTGTTTTGGACAGAATTGGATTTGTGGATTGTGATTGTTTCTTTTTGTAAAGTGTCCTGAGATCACTTTTGTTGTGATTTGGAGTTGTATATCTAAATTAACCTGAAATGAGTCGTTTTTATACCACAGTATTCATGCTGATCATTACCTCCACCAAGGAGGTAATTTTTTGGTACTGTTTGTCTGTCTGTCTGTCTGTCTGTCTGTTTGCAAGATTATCTAAAAACAGATGAACATATTTTGAATTTTCAGGAAATATCGGGGTTGTCACAAGAAACAATTGATTAAATTTTAGTGATGATATGGATCAGACTATTTTTTAATGACGCTAGCCTTCACAGAGGTTTGTGTTCTCTGCGTGTTTCTAGTTGTTAATGTGGTTGGTTTTCTTGGTGGCATAGCAAAAAACCGTCTTCTAACTTCCAAGTTAGGAAGTAGACAACCAAGTTACACCTATAAATCATAAATATTCACTTAGTAGTGGTTCCTTTCTACAATTTCATATTCACATTTATATACATCATTGTGAATGTTAATAATAATAATAATAATAATAATAATAATAATGTAAATGCTAATAAATAGGGTAAAATGTATCTATATTAGCCTGAGCATTTGTACAGGTATGAACTGACACAAAAAGCCAACAAATTTAACATATACTTTGATTCATACTAATTTTTATTCTTTTTCTTGTTGTCTCTTCTACTCATTCACTCACTCACTCACTCACATAATTACAGAATGAAATTTTGTAATTATAATTAGGTCTCTGATTGCTAACCTGCATACTCACTGGTGTGATTACATTTACTTCAAGTAATCATGAACAAATTTTAACCTTGTGATTAAGAGATGACTTTTTTTTCCTAATTTGAATAGGCTGAAAAAAACGTACCTGAAGCCATTTACTTTGATGGGTTGTGGCACAGTATTATATACCAGTGTGCATATACACTATATGACCATTTACATACATATACACAGAGTATATAGAATAGTTAATTCATGAGTTAATAAGCATGAATAAGCACTGAGTATGTTGGTTTGTTGGAAGTAATTAGCCTTTATGGGTAAATCAATAAGAAATATGTTAATAAATGTGTTAATTTATAGCTTATTAAGTATGAATCACCCTTAAATAATGACGTTTTCAAGGTTAAGTCATCATTTATTATTCAGTCCCTCCAGGATTTCGCAGCATTTTTTGTGATTGTTGCGGGCTAAAATGCCTGATTTCGTGGGGCATTTTCCTAAAAGTTGCAATGAAAAGTTGCAGGGTTTTTTTCAATAAAAAACTATAACTTTTAATATATAAACCAAAAATACTTACTAGTTTTGTAAGATAATTACCAACAAACATTGACATTATAAAAAAGTGCTTTATTTGAGAACTTTGATAGCTTATAAACTGACATTCATGACCATTTCTGGATTGTCCCTTGTCTGCAGCTCTCCTCACATGTTTTGCAGACACAAAGTGTTTGTCGATGCGTTTATGTTCGATGATTACACTGCTGGACATGAAAAACAGCTTCCCCCCCCACTCTCGTGAAGCTGGGTCGGAAAGTGGTTTGCGACCGCAGTGAAGTTAGTTTTAGGTTGGATGTTGGATATTCGTGCTCCGCGGAGTTAGCAGTGTTTAGCTCACGGCTGACCCGAAACAGGAGCGCTAATGTCGGCTAGCCGTTCTCTGCCGGCCCCTTCTCTCACGCACAGTGGGTTACTTAGGGAGCCAGACGCAGCTAATTCCGCAGAGCGCAAATATCCAATATCCAACTTCAAACTAACTTCACTGTGGTGTTTTGCGTGGTCCTTTTTTGTGAAATCTTTGTGGGCAAATGTGAAGCATTAGCGCACATTTTGGCTTCGGTTGCTGCTCCTGCATGCTCCCGGCATTCTGATGTTAACAGGAAGTGACGTCATGTGTCTTCTTCGTGAGTTATTTGGGGTTATTTTGTATTCCACATTACACAAACCCACAAAGAAGACACTAGACCATAGAAACAGTGGTGAATCACTTTAGAAACAATAAATATTGGGTTAAAGTTGTGGCAAAGTTGCTGTGTTTTGGGCAAAGTTGCAAAAAGTTGCGATTTCGCAGGGTTTGCTTGATTTTGCGTTAATAGTTGCGATCGCAACATCGCGAAATCCTGGAGGGTCTGATTGATTAAATAAGGCTAAATAAGTTGTAGTTATTATAAAGTGTTAACAAAGGAACTCTTAATGTTTGGCACTTTCCTGTTCCAAGATGACTGCACACCAGTTTGCAAAAAAAGAGTCATAAATACATGGATGAGCAAGTTTGGTGTGAAAGAAATTGAGTAACCCCAACCTGATATAACACGTTTGGGATGAATTAGAGCAGAGACTATGATGCAGGCCTTCTCATTCAACATCAGTGTTGGATCTTACAAATGCGCTTCAGGATGAATGGTCAAAAATTCCCATGAACACAGTCACCTTGTGCACCTTGTGGAAAGCCTTCCCAGAATAGTTGAAGCTGTTATAAATAGTGGGCCAACATCGTACTAAACCCTATGGATTAAGAATGGGATGTCACTCGAGTTTATGTGTTTGTGAAGGGAGGTGAGTGAATACTTTTGGCAATATGGTGTTTCTCTGGATTCAGAAAACCCATGTTCTCTTTGGCTAGTGTGAAGCTGGATTCATATTCCATAAAAAGTAAAAAAAATGGCTCTTGGTCCAGTTGTTGTGGGACATTCTTTTTCCCTTATAGTGACCAGATATCATTATTATACAGACTGAGGCAGTACACATAGTTTAGCATTTGCAAATTTGGTATAAAGAAACTGCCATTGTTTCTGCCAGACAGTGCACAATAATGACCTAAAGTAGAAAATGTGTCTCTACGCTTCTTGGCCAAGGCATACTTCCTCCTGGCCAACACAGCCACAGGGAACTGCCTGTGTCTCCATGCTGTCTTCTCTATGTGCAATAACTGTGATATATCCTTCCACAAGTTCTTAATTATTTGGCTATCTTTATAAGTTTTGCTGGAACTGATGTAAAGAAGGCTGTATTTTTAACAGTCTAGAAAAGCTGCTCCTTAACCAAGTAGTTGTAGTGAAATGACTCAATTAAAGACCACTCACTTTTCCATATAAACACGCCAACAAAGTTCTGACCATTTACATAATATTTGGTGTATACCCCTGAAAGAAAAAAAAAAACATGCACAGACCTTGTGCACAGAGCAAGCTCTTGGAGTTCATGCAAGAATAAAATGACGTGATTTTTGTTCCACTGCAACACTGTTTGCACAATTATTAGGCAAGTTGTAGTTTTGACCATATCATCATTTTTATGCATATTTTCCAACTTCAAGCTGTATAAACTTGAATACTTATTGAATATAAACATATTAGCTGATGTGTACTTGTTTAATGAGGGAAGGTGGGGCCTAAGGAGTTCAACACCCTATATCAAGGTGTGCATAATTATTAGGCAGCTTCTTTTCCTCAGGCAAAATTGACCAAAAAAGAGATTTAAGTAATTCTTAAAAGTCCAAAATTGTAAAAAGTCTGTCAGAGGGATGCAGCACTCTTGAAATTGCTAAGATGACATGATGATGGCATGATCACAGAACCATCAAACGTTTTGCTGCAAATAGTCAACAGGGTCGCAAGAAACGTGTTGAAACGTGTTAAATTAACTGCCCAAGATTTGAGCAGAATCAAACGTGAAGCTACCAGGAACCCATTAGCTTCCAGTGCTGTCATATTCCAGAACTGCACCCTACCTGGAGTGCCCAGAAGTACAAGATGACATGGCCAAGGTAAGGAAGGCTGAAACCCGACCACCACTGAACAAGACACGTAAGTTGAAACGTCAAGACTGGGCCAAGACATATCTGAAGACAGATTTTTCAAAGGTTTTATGGACTGATGAGATGTTCAAAAAAGTTAAAAAACAAAAACAACTGGACTTCTATTCTGTAGTTGAAGACATTTCGCTTCTCATCCGAGGAGCTTTCTCAATTCAGAAATAGAGAGTGTGGAGTTGAGCTTTTAAAGCTGAGAT
>NC_051435.1:31118349-31123297 GCF_001649575.2 Kryptolebias marmoratus | reverse complement strand
GAAAAGAGAAGTAACATCAAATGATACCAGAGTTTCTCCTGGAGCTAGCTTCAAATGTTGAATTTTGTTGGCAAAGTCAACAGAGTTCTTTATGTGATGGGGTGTGTTTCCAACAAGAGGAGCTAAAATACCAGCCAGATGTTTCGCTATGTTATAAGTCACTGAGTTCATGCTACTGACGATGGGTCTGAGAGGTGTTCCTTCCTTATGTATTTTGGGGAGACCATACAGGCAAGGAGTAGCTTCCCCCGGGTATAACCTGTAGTACAAAGCTTGACTGATAGTTTTGTCCTTCTCCAGTTTCTGCAGGTAATCCGTGACCAGTTCCAGTTTGTTTTTTAACTTTTTTGAATTTACCATGGCCTGGATGACTGAGAATCTACACCAGCAGACTGATGAGATGAGAGTGACTCTTGACGGATCAGATGGATGCGCCTGTGGCTAGATCAGTAATGGGCACAGAGCTCCACATCGCATCAGACACCAGCAAGGTGGAGGTGGGGTCCTGGTATGGGCTAGTATTATTAAGGATGAGCTAGTTGGACCTTTTCGGTTTGAAGATGGACTCAAAATCAACTCCCAAACCTACTGCCAGTTTTTAAAAGAGACTTTCTTTAAACAGTGGTGCAGGAAAAAGTCTGCATTTTTCAAGAAGACTGATTTTTATGAAGGAAAATGCTCCATTGCATGCATCAGAGTACTCTACTATTTGGCTATCAAGTAAAGGCCTTAAAGACGAAAGAATAATGAAGTGGCCCCCTTTCCTCACCAGACCTAAACCCCATTGAGAACTCGTGGGCCCTTCTTAAGCAGGAGATTTAGGGTGAAGGAAAATAGTACACATCTCTGAACAGTGTCTGGGAGGCTGTGGTTGCTGCTGCACAAAAATCAAAGTGAATCAAGATCAAGAAACTAAAAGACTCCATGAATGGAAGGCTTATAACTATTATTGAAAAGAGGGGTGGCTATATTGGTCACTGATTTATTTTTTAAATGTCAGAAACGCTTACTTGTCAATTTTGAGTTGTATGTTTATTATTCTCAGTTTAAGGGATGACAATAAACAGGTAAGATGGGAAAATTTTCAGTTTTAATTCAGTTGCATAATAATTCTGCACACTAATATCTTGCACAATATCCAGCTTAAGAGCTTTAGTGGCAGTAGAATGTACATCAGTCCCATCAGTGTGATACGTTCTCCAGGCTCTTAAGAAAGCTCTGTCCTAGTGACTCAGTGACCAGTAGTGCCCATTCCTGATCCTCAAGGAACAATATCCTTGAGGATAATTTTTTTTCCATCAAACTTTTACATACAATACCCCACAATGACAAAGTGAGAACTTTTTTTTTTTTTGGCAACCCAATTAAAAATCAAAACCATAACTTACATACAGTCAAAACTAGATATTTACATACACCATATAAAAAAAACGCTTACCTATTTTTTCTAATAGTCTGACATTATACTAAATCTTTCCTGTTTTATGTCACTGACAAAAAAATATTGGACATTGCCCACAGGATGGCCCTGGTTTGACATAGCCCTTGAGATTACCCTGTTTTGAAAGAGCATCCTACATTGCAAACTTGAATATCTTGTGAGTGTAATAAAGTTGACTAGAAATACTCAAGAGAAGTCATTAAGAGGACTTATTATCTACATTCAATTCAATTCAATTTATTTATATAGCACCAAGTCACAACACAAGTCATCTCAGGGCACTTTACAAAAAACATTTGCATACATTATATAGAGCCAATTAGTAAAAGTTATCTATCTAAGGAAGCCAGTGCATGATTTGAATGAAGAACCTTTGACTTCAAGATACCTCATTAGTCATACATCTAAGGTGATTCCTCCACCCACAATCAGTTAGGATTCCCCAAATTATTTCTAAAAAACATTTGGAAAAGCCCATATTATGATGTCATGGCTTTAGAAGCTTTTGATTGGTTAGTTGACAACATTTAGGTTAACTGGAGTCATACATGTGGATGCATTTTAAGGCACACTTAAATACATTGCTTCTTTGTGTGACATCATGGAAAAATCAAAAGAACTCAGCAAAGATAGCAGGAAAAGAATTGTCAACCTCCACAACTTTGGTTCATCCACAGGTACAATTTCCAGATGCCTGAAGGTACCACATTCATCTGTTAAAACAATTAAATGAAGCCTAGGTGTAAATTCAGACTGGAAGACCTGCTTCAGCCCCACCTGCATCTAATCGCTGTGTTGAGCACCTCCATCTCAGCCCATCAGCATCAGACCGCGCCTCCATCTCAGCCCATCAGCATCAGACCGCGCCTCCATCTCAGCCCATCAGCATCAGACCGCGCCTCCATCTCAGCCCATCAGCGTCCGACTGTGCCTCCAGCTTATCCAATCAGCGAGCAAGCCTTTGTTTAAAAGGACCTCCATCATGGCCTCATCCGTTCACCGGCTGAACTTCAGCCCACCTCCACCCCTTCTCCTCCCCCAGTTTCCCAGCTCCCTCAAGCTTCCTTCCCCTCTTCGACCTCCACTACCAGTGTCCGGCCTGGGGAAGACGCCTCTAATGCTCAACCTGAGCTTCTCGTTGAAGTGCATTGCTATTGTTAGCACTCACGTCTTCCGCCGAGGTCCGAGCGCCAAAAATCTCATGTCATTCATGTCAAATAAAACCATTTAATTGCAGCTTCTCTTTGTCGTCAGTCTCTCCAGGTTGAAATGCAAGAATAAACATCATAGGAATGTTTTTGAGCAATGTCTTTTAAAAGATCACTCCAAAAAACTGGTTCAAGACTATTTTTAATCATTTAAGAAATATTTCCAAATTAGGAAGGTTGGTGTCAAAACATGAATTGAAAATTGTTACCCATGTTTTTATGCCCTGTTTAGATTATTGTAATACATGTTTGAACAAAAAAGCCATCGATTGTCTCCAGCTTGTTCAAAACCCTGCAATGAGGCTCCTGACTGGATCAAACAGAAGAGCCTGTATGACCTGTTTTAATGTCTCTTCACAGGTACCTGTTAACTTTAGATTCAATTTTAAAATCTTGGTTTTTAGGGCTCTGCATGGACAAGCTTCTTCTTATATTGATAAATTGTTAAAGTCCAAGAATAGCTTTGTATCAGAAAATATTTATTCTACTAAAGGACAAAGTAAACTGTTGAACATGAGCATACATTGTAGAATTATGAGTCAGACCTTTAAGGCCTGTAATGACTCTCAAAGCTCCAGGACTGTATCAAGAGCCCATAAACATTGCAAAGAGACATGCATATAAATTACATGTCTAAAATCCATCCCAGACATACAAGTAGCAGACAGAAGTCTTTTTTCAGCCTCTAAAGAAAGACAGGATTTGAGTTTTTTTTTCCGTCAGTCCCTAGATGTAAGTCTTAAAAGCGAAAGAATCATCAATTAGAATTTATTAGAATTTATTTAGACTCTTAGGAATAATTCTGCCAAATCATTATCACACACAGTACAGCAATATGACAATATGGAAAAACCTAAAGATAATATGAGCTAAAAAAATATGATCAGAGTATGTAGCGATTATACTACGTAGAGATGATACTGGTTTGTAAATTTTGTCACATGTATATTGACAATTTGTAAAAGTATTTAAATAAATGTTGGTAACACTGTTTAGTGCTCTTGCTAGAAATAAAGAGAAGAGAAACAAAAAGAGTGTTTTAAATACATAGAAAGAATAATCAGCCATGTCAAATTTGTTTAAACCTAATTTATGGGGCGAAAAGAAGCAAATACTGACAAAAATTACCCATGAAAATACTGTGGTTTGTTCCTATTACCCACGCACTGTAAAAATGAAAAGCACAAAAAACTGAAATTGTTGAGATTTTCAAAGAAGACAATAAAAATACTGATGTTCCTTTGATAGATGATGGCAACACAAACACAGCCACACATACTCTCAGAAACACACAAAGCTGATAAGAGTAGTAATCAACTTTGGTATGTCCATGATGAATGGTTGTCCAGGAAACAAGTGGAAATAAAGAAACAGCCAAGGTAAAAGGAAGAGGACAGACTACCTGGCTCTAAAAAAGGATGTTCATAAAGTATGCGAATGAACAATCTCTAGAGTCAACAATACAGTACCAATATTGATTTTGGAAATATTGAAACAAAAGAAACCAAAAACAAATAAAAGCTTTGCAACTAAAAAATAAAAATATTTATTCTTTTTCATTTGTTCAGTAAAAGCATCAGTAGTCTAATAGTTGTACACTTGTCAGTAAGAATAGTACTTATTTAACCCTGGTTCCGAAATGTGGAGGCCCAGTTCCATCTCTGTGGGATAACAACAGACGACACCAAGTACTTTCATGTCGCTGTATCATTGGATTCTGTTTCTATACACCATCTGATGTGTCTGCTTCGGGACCCACCAAGCACGAACAAATATGGCGCATTCAAGGAGAACCTGATGCGGCTTTATCAACTTTCATACATCGAGTGTGACGATCGCTTAGGGTTGAGGTTGGTGAAGAGTGTGTTATTAGAGGACAAACACTGGAATTCCCAGTACCAGTGTAGTTGTGAGTTTTTGACTGTCCTGATGAGTCTGCCGCCTCCTCCCCACCCTTAAACACAACCCAAGGGTTACAAACACTGTTTGTCTGTTAGCAACATATACCTTTTATCAATCAATCAATCAATCAATCAAATTTTATTTGTATAGCACATTTCAGCAGCAAGGCATTTCAAGGTGCTTTACATAATTAAAAAACAAAATAAAAACAGCATGTGACAATGAATAAACAGTAAGAAAGAGATAAACATCAAAAACCCACACTCTAACCCTAATTTAGCCATAAGCAACTCTAAACAGGTGGGTTTTAAGTTGAGATTTAAAGGCACCCAGTGTTTCAGCTGTTTTACAGTTTTCTGGAAGTTTGTTCCAAATTTGTGGTGCATAGAAACTGAAA
>NC_051435.1:31112250-31114684 GCF_001649575.2 Kryptolebias marmoratus | reverse complement strand
AAAGTGAGAAAATCTCCCAGTCCTTAGGTTTGGAGTAATCCAGTAATGATGTCGATAATGTAAATATAATTATAAAAACTGTGACTTTAAAAATAATTCACAGGCAAAGTTATCAGTTATCAGTAAGGACGAGAGCGAGCAGGACAAGCTGTTCCTCCTTCAGCTGCCAGATTTATGGCAGATTTATGGCAGAATCAACAAGCTTCAAGACAGCTGACACAGCTAATCGACTTTAGACCTAGACTAAATTGACTATACCTCAATGAATTTTACAGATACTAAGTTAAAATTTGATGTACATTTTTATTTAATCAAACTTTCAGAAATTAATAATTCAATGAACATCTGATAATTATTCAAAACACATACACCAACCACTGATAGATCATGTGAAAGCAAGCAAAGTATTGCAATATTGCAAGAGATTTTACAATTTTGTCCTGGCTACTCTTGCATCATAATAAGCTCCAAAAAATAAATGATTGTCAGAGTATGTCAGAGTAGTTTCTGAGGAGGTTTTCAAAGTACTAAAAATAAGAAGCACTTCCAGAGAGGTTTCTGGTTTTAAAAAGAGCATTTAACTTCACTTATTAAAATAACAGAAATATTCTCAGTATTGACTTCAAACAATCTTCCAATATAAATGTTAATTTTGTGGTAGAAAAACTGTTTTACTCCTTCACTGCAAACTATCAGATCAAAGAAGCTGTCTTTTCTTCTTAACAGTGTTGCCAGGTGTACGATAATTATCGTATTTGTACGATAATTTTGCCCTCTGTACGATGTACGATCAATAATCCCAAAAGAGGCCAAATATTTGATCATTTGACCATTCCGTGAATGTGTGGTTGTAATCGGTTGTAATCAGCCTGTAGCAACTGCCTACTCATCACTGATCCTCTTCTGCAGATGAATCTTCATATAGCATTTATGCAAGAGTCTGTAGTTAAGAAATCTCCAGGTGAATAGCTTGACTCATCAGACAGGTGAATATGGCCGCCTTCCAGGGGTGGAAATTAGAACCCGCCACTGGCCAAATGCGGGTAAATATTTGAAGTGGCGTGTGAATTTGATCAACACACACACCTATGTCCTTTTGACATATAGGGGGCAGCAATGTGCTCGAGTTGCTGCTAAATGCAAGAAGGAGAAAAGTTTAGCAGACACTCTTTACCAGTTGGTGGCGGTATTGATTCCTTCAGTTGTTTATCAACCACCAATAAAAAAATCAAGAAGAAGAAGAAACAATTTGAGGAGTAGCATTAGCAATGTGGCGGAACATTTCGTGAGTTAAGCGGGTGGCAGACAAAAATGTTTTTAGTAGTCGAGGGAAGAACTGAAAGTTAAACAACTTTTTTTACTAAATCAATGACGTCATGACGTCGGTCAGTGTGCGTTCATGCCTACGGCCGGCGTTCGATCTGTGCTTCCTCATCAGCTTTTCCTACCGTAGCACGGCTGAACAGCTATCTCTAACGGTACTACCCGTCAAAAACTGCTACCGTCACGTTTACAAACCGAAAACTATAGCGGTTCATGTTAAATATCATCGGGTACGGAAGTGGAAGCTTAGGAGTTATGCTTAGCATAGCATTGGAACAGTTTATATCCATGACGAAAACCTTTCTAAAACCACTTCCTTCATCAGAATATCTTACCTGTTAAATATAAGCGGGTAGCACAAATAGATCTATGCATTAAAAGCAGCAAGTGTCTGAAAAACATTACAACTTACACACAAAAGCTTACAAAAGTACAAAAAAAAACTTCAAAAACACTCCACAGAAATAAATTTCACTTGTCTGAATTTTTAGGTACAGATATGCATCTTTTTATGGTTTAAAATAAAATAAGAAAAGTCCAGTTATTTCCATGCAGTGTCCAGAAAGAGGTGTTGTTCAGCTTGTAGGGCACCACAACTGCATCCACCCACCTCCATCATCATCATATGAAATTACTTTTTGTCACAACAAAAAATAGTGGCTGGTAAAATATTTAAGTGGCTGGTAAAAAAAAAATATTGAAATTTAAAATTAAATTAAAGAAATAAAATTAAAATTTTTAATTTCCACCCCTGCCCCCTCCCCCCATCATTTCACCTGAGCGCGTCCCCTTTTTACTTTAATGGGACTGAAGTAGTCAATGACCAAATCGCTAAAAGGAGGTAGCTCTGGAAACTAACAGTCCTCAGGAAGATCTGACATTTTTGCAGGTCTTGCCTGCATGCAGCTACTGACAAGGAGAGGCTTGGCAGAACTCAAACTCACAACGACACAACAAAGTTTTAAGGATTTTATTGCCAGGAAGCTGGAAGCAGGCTCAAAGTCTTTGATCGTCTCACTCACGTGATCGGCTAGTGACGGGACCGGAACTGGTAAGTCCACTCCAACTTGGTTTAGTGTTGCAGACCGGCTGGTCTGAAAGGGGCTGAGAC
>NC_051435.1:31097235-31111887 GCF_001649575.2 Kryptolebias marmoratus | reverse complement strand
GTGTGGGCATGGCAACATGGGCGTGGCTTGGACTGTGGGACTGTGGAAAGTTAAGTGGCTGTGGCAAGAGGCGTGGCAGGAACAGATGGAGCTGTGACAGCTACAAAAGCTTTTGATAACTTTACTGGCTAAGGAGTTTGCATGAGGGAGCCAGAATTTTATACCTAGCGTGGAAAGCATATGGCTTCTTTCTGAATCCCCAACTTGATGATTAATTTGTTGTAGGATGAGGTTAGGTATATGTGAACCTTTAGGTAGAATAATTGGGTTTTTCTGTTGGATTGGTATTGCGCTTTTGTTTATTCTGCCATCGACTCTCAAGATGCCATTAACAAGAATCGGATCTAGTCTGAGGATGGTACATCTTAAACGGAGAGATTTGTCTTGTTCCAGGTAAGTAAATTTACAGTGAAAGTAGTGTTTTTATTTAAAACAAATGATAGCTTTCTCTGCTTTCAGCATATGCTCCACTGACAGGTTTTGGGTCCCATGTTTATCTTTCAGCTTTTTCATCACTTTTGAAGACAGGTGAGTTTGAATTTTTCTTTGCTGACTTAACAGTATCAGTTGTTTTTTCACCTTTAATATCCAGGCTACAGACTTCTGAAGTCGGTTCCATGAAGAGTTATACTTGATTAACCTGCATATTGGAAGTTGATTTTCCACTAACACACTGTTAATTGTGATCTCTTTTCTCACCTCAGGGTCATTTGCTGGTATTTCCTCCAGACTTTCTGTGAGCTTCAGCCATGTTCTTTTTTCTCTGCTGAGATATTCAGGACCTGTCAGCCATCTTGAACTTAGGTTCCACATACAGCCCTTGTGATGCGTCGTCAGCTGGATTGTCTTTTGAACTTACATATCTCCACTGGTTGGTATGGGAAAGGTCATGGATTACTGCAACTCTTTTGGATACAAATGTGTAAATTATTTTGGTTTGAGTGGTAAATGCAGCTTCTTCTTCAGCATTCGATCCACTTTTACCGCCAATGTTGCCGCTGTGAGTTCCAGTCTGGGTATGGTCATCTGATTTAGAGGTGCAACTCTGGTTTTTCCAAATATGAAGCAGATATGGATTTGACCTTGATAATTTGATAATCTGAGATAGCTTACTGTACCATAGCCTGACTCACTTGCATCGCAGAAGTAATGCAGTTCAACAGTATCCACTGGATCAAAATGTTCAGGTTTTATGCATCTTGCAACTTGAAAGTAATTTAGTAGATTTAACTCATTGATCCATCTTTGCCAAAGCCTTGCAAATTCTTGTGGAATGACATGATCCCATCCATACTTGAATTTGCAGAGCTTCTGGAGTAACTGTTTGGTTTTCAGGATGAAAGGGGAAAGAAAACCTAATGGGTCATACACTGAACTCACTGTGGAGAGTGTACCTCTTCTGGTAGCAGGCCGGCTCCTGATGGTTACTTTAAAGCTGAAGGTATCATTGAAAGTATCCCAGTGGAGTCCAAGTGCAGACTTAACTGTTATTTGTTCTTTCAGCTTTTCTTTATCCAGATCCAGTTCTTTAAATGTTCCTGCTCTGTGATGTTCAGGAATGATTGCCAGCACTTCACGACTGTTGCTGACCCATTTTGTTAATGTGAAACCTCCCTCACTGCATACTTTGGTGAGATCTGTGACAAGCTTCATTGCTTGGTTCACTGTTGCCACTTTTAATGGTTCTAATAATCTCCTCAGAGTAACTTTTCTGGTTGTCAGCAGCAGTTTGACACAAAGCAAAATTAGCAATGCTTGGGGGTGATACAGTGCCAAAGAGGTGAACTTTCATTCTATAAACCTCAAGTGGTTTGCTAATATTACCCTCTGGCCTCCACAGAAACCTCAGGAAGTCTATTTCCTTTTCATCCACATACACTTATAAAACATTGCCTCAATGTCTGCCATGACTGCAATTGGTTCTTGGAAAAACCTTAACAGTACCCTAATAAGGGTGTTTCTTAAATCAGGACCTTGGAGGAGGATGAAATGAGGATGTACAGTCAAACACCACCCTCGGTTTGTGCTTTTGCTTATGGTAAACACCATGATGCGGAATGTACCAGATCTGTCTATCCTCCCTGCAAAGCTGCTGAAATGAAACCTTTTCTGCATAGCCTTTTTTGAAAATATCATCCATGAAGGATGTGTATTCTTCTGCATACAACTTATCATTCCTAAATTTTCTCATAAGGTGAAGTGTGTATTCCTTAACCATCTTATAGTTATCAGACATGAGTCTCTTCTCATTCTGGAAAGAAAATGGTAGATGATAATGTCCATCTTTAACATATGATGAGCCAGAAGCAATCCATAAAACACTTATCCTCAACTGACATCTCATTTTTCTCCTCATACATGTTCTCAAAGAAATCTTGAATATATTGTCTGATGAGTAGATTCTTTAATTCAGTAACAGAGATTCTGTTACTTGACACTGCAATAGGCCCAGCATATTCTGCAGCACTGTCAACACTGAGTGGTCCAGTTACCACCCATCCAAGTACTGTCTCCACTGCATACGGTCCATTACCATGACTGTTTATTATTTTCCACAGCTCTAATGCTTGAGGAACGTCAGTTCCGATGAAGAGTTCAATGTCTGCGTCAATTTCCTTTAAATGAAAGTCCCTGAGATGAGGCCACATCTTCAAATCAGCTTGTGTGATGATGTTTTCTTTTGAGACAGGTATTTTATCCTGTGTGTAACTTTTGGCAGGTCTAAATACGTGCAGCCCTTCAAGTCTACCACCTCTAGTCCTCTGACCTCATAGGTTCCTGCTGGGTTTTCTTGTCCCATTGTTCACAAAAGTATCTCTGTTTTGTGTCCTGTCACATTTAGCCGGTTCATCAAACTTTCAGTGCAAAACGTTGCTGTGTTGCCTGGATCGAGAAAAGCATAGGTCTGAATATACTTGCCCCATTTTGCCATCTTAACTCGAATGGGAACAATCGCAAGTGCGTATTCGCTCCCGCCCCGGTTGTATCACCTGCTGAAACAAGAGCGCTGCTTATGGGGGTTTCTTCAGTCTCAGTTTGATTTTCTTGCTTTGAAACTTTTGCATTTTTAATATGGAGTACTGTTGGATGTCTCATTCAACAAACTTGACACACTAGTCTACTCTTACAATTTTTGCTTAGATGACCTTTCAGTAGGCAACCAATGCAATATCAATGGCTTCTCAAAAATTCAACTTTGCTGTCATGTGACTGTTTTAAATTGGAGACAGTTAAATAAAGTGTGTTTTCCCTGACAGAATCCACAATGAGGGATGGTGGGACTGGCTGTGGTTTCAGGAGGTCGTGGAGGCAAAACTGGTTGTTTTACAGCACATCCTGTTTTCTTTGTAACTATTGATGTGTCAAAGCTGCTGTTTTTACCTCTTATTGATTTTAGTTCATTTTTTTCTTTTTGGGAATGTTTTGTTGTTGTTGTTTGGTCTTGAAGGTCTCCAAACAAAGGATCCAAAAGCATGTTAGTATGTTTTCCACAAAGTCGACAAGATGCTTAAATTTGACTCTCCTTCCAAATCGTAAGCTGTGGTTCACCATCTTTTTCACAGTTTATAAGGTACTTTGAATGCCATCAGCCTTAAGTTTGATGGGATTTCAAGTTCCTCTAAATACTGTAAATCTTGCATTGCATTACAACATCCTCTCGAATAGATTGCATATGCATACAGTATTTTACCATCCTCAGCTTTAATCGTTGTCCAGTTCAAGGCTTTCTCCAAATAACCTCCAGAAACTTAATTTAATTCCCAAAGTGCTCCTATAAGAGTTGTTTTGCTTCTCTGTAGCCTTCACTTTCTTCCAAATGTAAACAGCTGCAAACCAAATCTCTTGGCAAACCAGATGTAAACTGCTCAAGATAGTAAAGTGTCCTTATCATTGTTAGGCCTTGTCTTCAATCAAATGTTCAAATACATGGACAAAAGACTGAAATTCCAATGGATTACCATCAACCACAGAAACAGCTCTCACAGGTAACAATGAAAGGTTTTGCTGGCTGACAATGAGTTCTGCTATGTCATTTTGTCTTTGAATAAAAATATTCAAGTTTTCATTATCAGCAGTAATAGCCACATGTGGGTAATCTTGTGCAGTTTGAGATGCATTGTGATTGTAAGTTGCAGCTTCTGCGCGAAGCGATGCACACTTTCACTGTGTCCTCAGACTATTGCGCTTTTCCAAAATCCACAACTTTGCTTTCAGTAGTGATTGATTATTTCTCTGTAACGCAGCAGCGCTTTCATTCATAAAGTCAATCAGCTGATTTAATTCACGGCCCGACGGCTGCTTTCCTTGTTTGTCAGTGAGTGATCGGCTTGATCCACCAACTTTGCACTTTCCTTTGAGTCTTCAGTGAAGTTTTTCTATTTGTTGTCCTGGCTTCTCTTGCATCATAATAAGCTCCAAAAAAAAAAAAAAGAATGTCAGAGGAGGAGGTTCTCAATTTACTAAAGGAGAAAAGCACTTGCGGGCGGCAAGGTTTCTGGTTTTCTTTAAAGAACATTTAATTTTACTTATAAAAAGAACAGTAATATTCTCTGAGTTAACGCCATACAAAATTCCAATATAATTTTTAATTTATGGTATAAAAACTGTTTCACTCCTTTACTGCAGACAATCAGAACAACCACAGCAGATGACTTTTCATCTTAATCAAAGCAGGAGGGTGACCTGACTAGGAGGAGGCCCTAAACAAAAAACAAATATAATTTTTAAAAGTTTGACCAAATTTGCTATAATTTCATCGTTTCTTGACATAAGATGATTTTAGCTTAAAATTCTGGCATGAAAAGTGGCAGGAGAAAAGCATCCCTTCAACGAATGCAAGGCTTTTAATTATTTACTTATTTTACTTTGCTTTTTGTATGTACTTATTTTATCTTGATGAAACTAAAGAATGTTTATGTGTGCTTTTAGACATAAAGGGATTTTTGAAACAAGAGAAAAAAATCATATTATTAACATTGTTACCTTCTTTACAACAACACTAGTATCTTGAGCAGAAATTTATTTTTCTTCAGCACCTGTTCTGTGGAGTGTCCTACAGTAAGTGTTGGGGGACTGAGCTTCTTGAGTGCAAAAACTTTCAGTTATGATAGAATAAAGTCCCTCTTTTATTCTGTAAGATTGTATCGATTTGTCAGCCTCAGTGCTGTCAGAGATCTACTTTTTATTTTAAAGTTTCTACTCCTGCCTGTTTTCTCCAAACATGACAAATATTATTTCTCAGTTACTTTTAACTGATTTATTGACAAATGTTGTAACTTTTCTTTTAGCTGTCAGCTTTGTACACTGAGCAGTAGAGGATGGTGGTGATATTTGTAGGGTGGGCTAACAGATATATAGCAAAATGCTGCAGTTTGGATTTCAACAACAGAAGCATCCAATTTGGAATAAAGAAAACCTGCTATAAATTGACATTATGTTCTTTTTCCTCACAAAGACAACCTTAAAACAAACCACCACCAAAAACCAAGCTCACACAGAGCTTCTGTCAGTTGTCCAATACTTAATTCCCTTCATTAAGAGTTTCAGCTATAATCATTTCAGATGATTTTTCCCTATCAAACAGCTTTGAATAACACTGCACGACACTTCTTGACACAATTACTAATCACACTGATAAAGTAAAATTAAACAATACATGCAATATTGGAAAGTGCTTCTTCTTTTTAAATGAATCCTACCTTATATAAAGAGAAGCTCACTCTGACAACTTTTCTGGGATCCAAAAATGTTAATAACCACCTCGTTAAAGATCTGTTAGCTACACTTGCTGTTAGCCAGTCCTTTCACTGAAACCACGTCACAGGAAAACTTTGAATATCCTTGGGTCTATCTGCTCCCAACCTCTTCACTTCTGGTTTGTCCCCTAAAGACATTAAGGAAAACGAGTGAGAAATTAAATAATTCACCTCGCTTATCTTTATCTTATCTTTATCTACCATTGCACTTATCTTAGTCCATTATAAACCACGTACACTTGCGCTCCAGGCACGTCATTGTATGTCCACCCTCATTGGCTAAAGCCTGAGGCCTTGGGCTGACCCTGGGCTGAACTAAATTAGCCCAAATGAACAGCAAACCAAGGGGGCAGGTGGCATCTGAGACTGTTCCTTAATTCACATTCTGAGTGTCAGTGTCTTCATAGAAAAATGTTTTGTTTCACTCCCGATGTCATCTAAATGTGCGTCGAAGTGGGTGAATACATATGCCCACATCAGTTTTATATATTTTTTTATTTAAAACTGAAAATTAGTGTACACACCCATTTTGCTGTAAAGCCACAAACATTACTTCCAGAAGTCACATAATTAGTTAAATAAGATCTATCCATGAGCAATCTAAGTGACAAATGATCTCATTGTATACAGTATGCACCTGTTCTGAATGCCCCTAGAATTAACACCAGTCTAACACTTTTAAATAGTAAGGTCTACCACCAAGCAAAAGACATGAAGACCAACGGATTAATCTTCATAGAATGATTTATTTTCAGATTATCTTTTTTAGAGATTTTGTGCTGTATGAATGTGTGTGGATGGGTAAATGAGGGCAAATATTGTGTTGTAAAGCACTTTGAGTAGCCTGATTGGCTAGAAAGTACACTCCATTTCTGACATGGAAGAAAGAAAAGGTGGAGGAACAATGGAGCCCGTTCCACTACCTGAAGGAGCCATGGCTGGTGAAGACATTTTTGAACCGGTTGTGCGACCTAAGCAGACCACAGTTGGTGCTGTGAGTAAAGAACTTTCTGAACTTGACTTTTTTGATAAAATGAGAGAATTTATGTGATATTCAAAATGAACAGAGGCAATACTGTTTGAACAAATTAAACAGTTGAGCAGTAATATGCCAAAGCTGATGCATATGATGAGGGCTATGAGCCTTCTGCCCAGATTGACAATTCCACAGCAGCAGTTTTTTCAAAACAAGAGACTAGGCAACTGTCTCAGCTGTCTGTAACAGAGCAATCCCAAGGAGCCTCTGATTACCAAGCTGAACCTTATTTTCCATCTCAACCACTTCCTGCACTGCCTCAGCTGCATGTTGCACACGGTGCTCCAGTACAAAGAGTAGAACCAGCTCGTGCAGGTGAACCTAGAATACCTGACTTCAAGGAAGGTGAGGATTCTGAAAGTTTCTTCATACGTTTTGAACACATAGCTAAAACATGGGGGTGGCAACCAGCTGAATGAGCTGCTAGAGTGGTCACATTATTAACTGGAAAAGCTCTTGAGGCCTATGCGAGCATGGATGAAGAACACTCTGATTCTTATGATGCTATTAAAGCTGCAGTGTTATCCAAGTTTAATGTGACAGAGGAGACCTACAGATACCAATTTCAAAACACCAGTGTACCAGTGGGGGAAAGTGTATGTGAAATCTATAGTCAAATAAAGGGACTCTACAAGTGATGGATGCGGCCTGACAGTCGGAGTAAAGAAGAGATTGGGGAAACAATCATTTTGGAGCAGTATCTACGTGTGCTCCAATCAGACGTCCGCACATGGGTGAAGGAGAACAATCCAAGGACAGGAGAGGAAGCTGCAAATCTGGCTGAATATTATCTGGCTGCTCATCGAGAACCTTGTAAGTCAAAAATAACTGTGGTGAGACCAAGGTTTGTTCCAGGTGCAACTAATATTGACAACTTGGACATGAAGGGTGGTAAGAAACTAGTACAATTCAATCTAAAGTATAACCTCATTTGTTATTACTGTCAGCAGCCTGGTCACAAAGCTTCTTTATGTCCTTTAAGAAAACCTAAGTCAGTAGAGCTATGAGTGGTATCTTCCAAAGGTCACAATTATGATCTGTCTGATGGTTTGATTCCACATAGGCATGTGGTGGATGTGACAAAAAATGGCAAAGTTGTAAAGGCTCTTGCAGACACTGGTAGCTCTCAAACTTTGGTGAAGTCTTCTTTGCTGAGCAATGTACTGTCTAAGTTCAAGAAACCTGTAAACATTATTTGTGTTTATGGATGTCAGAAAGGTTATCCAACAGCTGATGTTACTATTGAAGTTGGGGGCCAAGCTTTTATGTTGACTGTAGGAATTTTGAACCAGTTAGCATATGATGTCATCCTGGGAGAAGACTTGCCAATCATAGACAGTTTAGTTCAACAATACTCTGTGGCATATTCTTGTGCTGTCATGACACGTTCTATGAAAAAGGGATTAGAACCTCTACCAGATGAAGATGATGACTTGTTTGAAGGAGGAAATAAAGTCAGAAAATCCAAATGACAATGTAGACAGGAGAAAATAAAAATAAAGGCAGGTCAAAACTTCCTGAACATACCGTGCTAATAACTCCACCTATTGATCTCCAGTGGCAAATCCCTAATAACTTTAAAGAAAGCCAAGAAAGTGATCCTTCTTTGAAACCTCTCTTTAATAAAGCACATAAAGATGGTGGAAAAGAGAGTGCTGCTGAGTTTAAAAGTTTAGCAGGAGAGCCTTTCATTATAAGGGATAATCTTTTGTATCTGGCAGACATTGATGAACCCAGACTTGTTGTTCCAAAAGAATATCGCTCATTAATCCTGCATTTGGGTCACACTGTACGATGGTCAGGGCACCTACAACAAGCAAAAACTTATAATTGTGTAGCTCAAAGTTTCTATTGGCCAGGATTGTCAGCTAGTAGCCCCCACTAAAATGTCAGACCGCGCCCAGTTGCAGACTTTACTGATAATGACTGTACCTTATGAGAGAATAGCCATGGATATCATAGGTCCTTTACCTAAGAGCAGTAATGGCTATAAATATGCATTAGTCATCTGTGATTATGCAACCAGATATCCAGATGTTTATCCATTACGTTCTCTGCAGGTAAAACACATTGCCCTGTGTCTAGTAGATCTTTTTTTCCAGAGCTGGTATTCCAAAGGAGAAATGAAATAATCTGTCCAGGAAAACATAGGTCAAAGGAAATTCTCCATGTAAACCTGTTAAAGGAGTATCATGAGAGAAATATTCCAGAAACGGGTGTGAAGAAGATCCTGATAGTACAAGATGTACAGCCTGAAGACAGTGCCATCTTGGATGTTGGAGAAGCTGAGATGAGCCCATGCAGAGAAATGGCCAAAGAGGTTCCTGAACATCTATCTGAAGATCAGTGTAAATATCGGGGTGAGATTAAACAATCTTTTCTGTCTATGTTCGCAGATGCACCTGGGGGAACTGATGTCATAACACACAAAATAACTTTGAAAGATACAAAATCCATTCGTCTTAAGCCTTACAGGATTCCAGAACGAATGATAGAACCATTGAAAAAGGAGGTTGAGAGGATGCTGGAAATGGGAGTGATAGAGCCATCAAGAAGTGAGTGGTCAAATCCCATTGTGCTGGTCCCTAAGAAAAATTCAACTGAACTTCGATTTTGTTCAGACTTCAGAAAGCTAAACAGCATTTCTTGTTTTGATTCCTATCCCATGCCACACATCAATGAGCTCCTGGAAAGATTGGGAAAAGCCAAATACATCACAACCTTAGATCTATGTAAAGGTTACTGGCAAGTGCCTTTAGATTCTTCCTGTAAAGCCTACAAAGCATTTCAAATTCCAGGAATGGGTTTATTCCATTACACTGTTTTACTTACCTTTTGGTCAGCATGGGGCACCAGCTACCTTTCAAAACTTATTGGATGTCATCCTTATTGCACAAAGTTTGCTGCTACCTACCTGTATGATGTTGTGATTCACAATGAGTCTTGGGAAGATCACATACAACATCTAAAGGTTGTGATGGCAAAGATCCAGAATGCTGGTTTGACTTTGAATGTAAACAAATGTGCATGGGTACAAGAAGAAGTAAAATATTTGGGAAACTTTGTTGGTCATGGTCAGATAAAACTACAAGTTGAAAAAGTGAAAGCTATTCAAGCAATCCCAAGACCGAAAACAAAGAAGCAAGTGAGGTCATTTTGGGGCTTAGTTGGGTGGTATAGAAGATTTATACCCCATTTCTCAACTTTGGCAGCCCCTCTGATGGAATTAACAAAACAATCTACCTCTAAGGTCATGTGGAATGATGACTGAGAACATGCCTTACAGTCTTTAAAAAAACAGATATGTCAAGCTCCTGTTTTGCAGAATCCTGACTTTTTCAACCCATTTGTTGTACATGTGGATGCCTCAAATGTGGGCCTTGGAGCAGTGCTAGTTGGTGAAGAAAAACCTGTCCTTTTCTTAAGTAAAAAGCTTTTTGACCGGGAGAAAAAGTACTCCACAGTAGAAAAAGAAGGACTGGCAATAAAGTGGGCTTTGGACTCCTTAACATATTATCTCTCTGGAAGGGAGTTTATGCTTCAAACCAATCACAGACCATTGATATGGATGCACTCCAAGCAGCATCAGAATGCCCGAATACTACGTTGGTGCCTTGCCCTCCAGCTATACCTGTTCGCCATACAGCATTGTCCAGGTAAGAAAAACCTTATTGCTGACTACCTTTCTCATTTGCCTGAGTTTTTTGTCCTTCAAGGATTACACCCTGTCTGGTTATAATCTACCACTGCCACAATTTCCGCTGTTCCTGCCACACCTTCTGCCTTCAGCTTCACCACAGTCAGTAATTTTCCATTGTATCCTGCCACGCCTCAGTTACCACGCCCTTGTAATCAGTCATCAGTCTCACCTGTTTCTACCAGTACTTAAGTTCACAGTTCACAGTCATGCTCTGCCAGATTATTGAACGGGAAACCTAGTAAATGTCCAGTGTTATTTCACAGTCTCTGTTTGCCTTCTCGATCACAGACCCTTGCCTGAACCCTGACCTTTGAACCTTGCCTGCTCCTCGTCTGACACCGTCCCTGAATCTGACTCCTGGTAACCGACTGCTGCTAACGTTTCTGGACTTTACCTTCTGGATTATCCCTCTCTGGATTTGGCTGCATCTACTGGATCTCCCGGTTTTGACCCCTTGCCTGGCCCTGGACTTCTCCACCCGCCTGAAGCCCTCTTGGTACGATCCCACTGCACTCAACCCTCAGTCCCCGCTAGTCTTACCTGCCTGGATCCAACCCCCGGATCCTGACGTGAGTGCGGAGTCCAGAAGCAAAAATCCGGTTTGGGTTGCATCTCCAATAAAAACCTTAAACCTTTGCCTTTGTCTGCTTGTGCTGAATCCTGCCAAGTCAAGCCTTGTCAATCACCTCTTATCATGCTGAGAACACCATTTCTACAGTGTGAAGCATTGTGATGGCAGCATCATGCTATGGGGATGTTTTTCATCATCTGGGACTGGGGAACCTTTCAGAGTCAAACAAAAGATGAATGGAGAAGAATACAGAATTACAGGTTAACTCCAGAGATTTTCTTGACAGGAACCTGTTGGCGTCATCCACAGATATGAGACAATCTGGTTTACAGAGGTTCACTGTCCAGCAGTACAATGACACGCTGCTGAAGCTACACTGCAGTGGTTTAAGCAAAACCAGTTAAATGTCCTAAAATTCACAAATGAAAAGCTTGAAGTTCGATTCAAGAGTTGATACCTGAAGACAAACATGGCAGCATCACCAAGATTTGTAAAATTTCATCTGGATGAACCACAAGACTTCTGTGACAAAAGAGACCAAGCTAGAAATGTTTGCCCACAATGGAGAGTGTCAAGTTTTGAAAAATCCAAACGCAGTATATCAACACAGACAACTCATACGAACTGTCATCATAGTGGTGGAGGGCATATGGTTTGGGAGTTGGGCACCTCACAGTAATTAAATCGACCATGGACTTCTCTGTAGACCAAAGACTTCTAGAATCAAATGTGACACTCTTTCCGACAGATAAAGCTTGGAATAAACTGGGTCATGATGCAACAGGACAATCATCCCAAACACATCTAATAGCTAAAAAACAAAAGAGTCAAGGTTTTGCAATGGTCAAGTCATAGTCCAGACCTCAACCTGATTGAGATGCTGTGGTGGGACAGTTAAGAGAGCTAAGCAGAAACCTATGTCTGCAAACCGCAATTAACTGAAGCGATGTTGGAAAGAGGAGTACCGTATTTTCAGCACTATAGGGCACACTGGATTATAAGACAAACTGTCAATGAATGGTCCATTTTCGATCTTTTGTCCTATATAAAGCAAACCAGACTATAAGGCACATAACGCAAAACAAAACAGGCCCCTGTATTTTCGAAGAACAATGCACCAACATAAGCGTCAAGTATAAACGCCTACACTGCTTGCTCAAGTCCGTGCACCGTGCGCGGAGCTCTACGCGATTATAACTGAGCCTTAATGCTGCAAGCAGTGCGGCTCTGTAGTTTACCAAAGTCATACTAAAACATTACGACTTCTTACATATACAAGGTGCTCCGGATTAAAAGGCACACTATAGCTTTTTGAGAAAATTGAAGGATTTTAAGTGTGCCTTATAGTCTGGAAAATATGGTAAGCCAAAATTCCTTTACAACCATGTGAGAGACTGATAAAGTCCTACAGAAAACAACTACTGAGTGTTAGTCCTGCTAAACCAGGTTCTACAAGCTGTCAGGGATAGAAACAGTTCTCCATCCACTGTTTCTGTATTTAATTTTTTTGACTAACATAATGTAACATCATGTCTCTTTGTACATGTGAGGGTTGCTTTATTTAGTTTTAAGAACTGATTATCTTTAAAGCATAATACCTAAAAGAATGATAACTTTATACTATGAGAAACTGTGTTTGTTGATGTTGTTATTTTTTTCTACCAAAGGCCAAAAAGGGAATTTATGGGGAAAAAAATGGAATAAGATTGGGTTAGCTTTTTAATGACAGCTGATGATGGAAGTGGATCTCATAGTGTTTTTCCACATCATAGTGTTCATCATCACATCAGTGAAAAATAGGCACAGAATAGCTTTACAAACAAGACAAAGGATTGTGCTCATGCACACACACTTTTGACTGATGGCAAACTGAGCATGTTATCTTGAACACAAGAGCCTATGGGTTTCTCTCTGGTTGGACTGAAGTAACAAGCAGCTGGATGCATCTAGGAGACATTTCCCAGGTTTTCTGTCTGATGATGCAGGTGTCCATATCCATTACCCTGTTCTGATAGAAAATGCTTCATGTATACTGAAACACGCACACACAAGGGTGCCCAGATTAATTTGCTTGGGGAGAAAATATTAAGTGCAATGAAATAAGATCATACATGAATGTGTTAAAACACACAAAAATGTACTCATAATCTAAATAAATATGAGACACACTCACACAAGAGCAGACTTGTCCATATAAAGGTTTTTTCTGCTTCTCAAATCCAATTGGCTTTCTTTGTATGCTTAACATGCCTCTCTCTCTGTTCATTGTTGTGTGAAATGAGAAAACATGACAGCTGAGACCAACGGGATCGTAGAATCTCCGCTCCAACACATTTATAACACACTGTCTAGTGCTACATGTGATTGACTGGTGACCTGTTTAGGGTGTACACACCTCTCACATTCTAGCCGCTGAAGGTTGGCTCCAGCTCCTTGCAATCCAGAACAGAAACAATTTGGTATTTGGGTTGGCAAGGTTTTTTTTTTTATAAAATGACACCTTACTATGTTATGCATGAATTCCAAGTCATGACTATGTTATATCTGAATTCCACGGCCTATGACTTTTCACTAAATGACCCTGTTACTCTTCATGGAAACCAGAATGACCTTGTTTTCCTTCTCTCCTTCCAACATTCCAATATCTTAGATATAAGCTTCTGTGTGGACTCTGGAGGTAAAGCTTTGATTCTGAGTTTCCCGTTCGGAGCTGGGACTCTGATGTTAATAATTAATTGTCTTTAAGCCTCTCTGTATGTCGTGCACCATATATAAATAAACCTGTTTGAGTGATTTCATCTAACAGTGCCTGGAAATTGATTTTTTTCCACAACAGTAATAAAAGAAAAAGGATGGATGAATGTATGGGATCTGTTTGTGTGGAGTTTGCATGTTCCGTCATGGTTTCAAATTTTGTTAGTGTGTTGTTTTTATTTTGCTTGTTCTTAAATTGACCTTAGTTCCTTGTTTACAGTATGTTAAACATTTTCTTGTCTTCTGTGTTAGCCATGGAAACACAACCAGGTGACTAAGAACCTGTATTCTCAGCTCCCCTGATCCAGCATTCACTACACCGGTGGCTCATTAGTTCTTGTCAGATGTTCTCATTCAGTAATCATTTTTCCCAGCAGATAGACTTCTTGTTTTTTTCCCCAGCCTCTTTCAGATTCTTGAACATAAGTCATTGTCCTGTTACTTTTGGTTCAGCCCCAATTTTTTTGTTTACTGGCTTTTTGTTATGATTATGGCCATGTCTTCAAGTTTTTTTCAAGTTAACTTCCATTTCAGTCTGGTCCTGTTTACCTCTCTCCCCTCACAGATCTCAGTAATTGGCTCATTGATTTCACCTGTGTCTCTCACTACTTAACCAAGCCACTCACCTCCATTCAGTGCCAGATTATCATCAGCTTGCCTGTGGTTCTCCAGCGTTCAAGTCCATGTCTCGTTTTTGCCTCCTGGTTCTGACTTTGTTCATGTCTCCTGGTTCAACGATTTTTGCCTCAGCCCCCAACGGATTATTCCTGCCATCTGCTTTTCCGGTTACGACCCACGCCTGGCTTTTTGGACTCCTGCTCTTCGTCACGCCCCC